>NC_135291.1:813012-1046572 GCF_051311805.1 Agelaius phoeniceus | reverse complement strand
TAAAAAAATTCAAAATTCTGACAGAAATCCCCAAAATCCTGCAAAAAACCCAGGGAAAATTGGACAAAAAACACCCAAATTTGAGCGAAAATGTGAATTTCTGGGGTGTGAGAATGACGCAATCAGCAGCTCCTTCCAGCCTGGAACGGGGCAAAATCCACAGAAATTGGGGATTTTGGGGAGAAAAATCAAAATTCGGGGAGAAATCCCAAAATCCTGCAAAAAACCCCGCGAAAATTGGAGGAAAAACACCCAAATTTGAGCAAAAAATAGGAATTTTTGGGGTGGGAGAGAGAGGATCAGCAGCTCGTTCCAGCCTGGAATGGGGCAAAATTGGGGGATTTTGGGAAAAAAATCAAAATTCTGAGAGAAAACCCCAAAATCCTGCAAAAAAACCCACAAAAATTGGAGGAAAAACACCCAAATTTGAGCAAAAAATCGGAATTTTTGGGGTGGGAGAACAACGCGATCAGCAGCTCGTTCCAGCCTGGAATGGGGCAAAATCCACAGAAATTGGGAAATTTGGGAAAAAAAAATCAAAATTCTGGGAGAAATCCCCAAAATCCTGCAAAAAACCCCACGAAAATTGGACAAGAAACACCCAAATTTGAGCAAAAAATGTGAATTTTTGGGGATTTTGGGGAAAGATCAGCAGCTCGTTCCAGCCTGGAATGGGGCAAAATTTGGGGATTTTGGGATTTTGGGGAAAAAAAATTCAAAATTCTGGGAGAAAACCCCAAAATCCTGCAAAAAACCCAGGGAAAATTGGACAAAAAACACCCAAATTTGAGCGAAAAATGTGAATTTCTGGGGTGTGAGAATGACGCAATCAGCAGCATGTTCCAGCCTGGAACGGGGCAAAATCCACAGAAATTGGGGATTTTGGGGAGAAAAATCAAAATTCTGGGAGAAATCTCCAAAATCCTGCAAAAAACCCCGTGAAAATCAGAGGAAAACACCCAAATTTAAGGGGAAAATGTGAATTTTTGGGGTGGGAGAATGACGTGATCAGCAGCTCATTCCAGCCTGGAATGGGGCAAAATTTGGGGATTTTGGGATTTTGGGGGGAAAATCAAAATTCTGGGAGAAATCCCCAAAATCCTGCAAAAAACCCAGGGAAAATTGGAGAAAAAACACCCAAATGAGAGGGAAAATGTGAATTTTTGGGGATTTTGGGGAAAAAAAATCTCAAAATCCCATTAAAAAACCCCAAAATCCTGGAGAAAATCCATTGAATTTAAGGGAAAACACCCAAATTTGAGCAAAAAATCGGAATTTTTGGGATACAATTGGATAAGTGGCTTGTTCCAGCCTGGAGGGAGCAAAATTTGGGGTTTTTTTTGATTTTTGGGGAAAAAAAATCAAAATTCTGGGAGAAATCCCCAAATTCCTGCAAAAAACCCAGGGAAAATTGGACAAAAACCACCCAAATTTGAGCGAAAATGTGAATTTCTGGGGTGTGAGAATGACGCAATCAGCAGCATGTTCCAGCCTGGAACGGGGCAAAATCCACAGAAATTGGGGATTTTGGGGAGAAAAATCAAAATTCTGGGAGAAATCTCCAAAATCCTGCAAAAAACCCCGCGAAAATCACAGGAAAACACCCAAATTTAAGGGGAAAATGTGAATTTCTGGGGTACAATTGGGGAAGTGGCTTGTTCCAGCCTGGAACGGGGCAAAATCCACAGAAATTGGGAAATTTGGGAAAAAAAATGAAAATTCAGGGAGAAACCCCCAAAATCCTGCAAAAAACCCCGCGAAAATTGGACAAAAACCACCCAAATGAGAGGGAAAATGTGAATTTTTGGGGTGGGAGAGAGAGGATCAGCAGCACGTTCCAGCCTGGAACGGGGCAAAATCCACAGAAATTGGGAAATTTGGGAAAAAAAATGAAAATTCGGGGAGAAAACCCCAAAATCCTGCAAAAAACCCCACGAAAATCGGACAAAAAACACCCAAATTTGAGCAAAAAATCTGAATTTTTGGGGATTTTGGGGAAAGATCAGCAGCTCCTTCCAGCCTGGAACGGGGCAAAATCCGGGGATTTTGGGGAGAAAAATGAAAATTCTGGGAGAAAAGCCCAAAATCCTGCAAAAAACCCCGCGAAAATCGGACAAAAAACACCCAAATGAGAGGGAAAAATGTGAATTTTTGGGGTGGGAGAAGGACGCGATCAGCAGCTCGTTCCAGCCTGGAATGGGGCAAAATCCAGGGATTTTGGGAAAAAAACGAAAATTCTGAGAGAAAACCCCAAAATTCTGGAAAAAACCCAGGGAAAATCGGACAAAAACCACCCAAATGAGAGGGAAAATGTGAATTTTTGGGGATTTTGGGGAAAGATCAGCAGCTTCTTCCAGGCTAAAATTCTGGGATTTTGGGAAATTTGGGGATTTTGGGGAAAAAATCTGACAATTCCATTAAAAAATCCCAAAATCCCTGAGAAAATCCATTGAATTTAAGGGAAAAAACCAAATTTGAGGGAAAAATGTGAATTTTTGGGGTTGGGAGAGAGAGAGGATCAGCAGCTCCTGCCAGGCTGGAATTTACCAGGAATTTTTGGGAATTTTGGGGATTTTTTGGGATTTTGGAGCAAGAAACCTGAAAATGGCAGGAAAAAAACCCCAAAATCCTGGAGAAAATCCATTGAATTCAAGGGAAAAACCCCAAATTTGAGCAAAAAAATTGAATTTTTGAGGTGCAATTGGACGAGCAGCCTGGGATTCCCAAATTTCCTGGGATTTTGGGATTTTTGGGCAAAAAAACCTCAAAATTCAGGGAAAAAACCCCAAAATCCCTGAGAAAATCCATTGAATTTATGGGAAAAAACCCAAATTTGAGGGAAAAATCTGAATTTTTGGGGTTGGGAGAGAGAGGATCAGCAGCTCCTGCCAGGCTGGAATGGGGCAAAATTCACAGAAATTGGGGATTTTGGGGAAAAAAATCAAAATTCTGGAGAAAACCCCAAAATCCTGCAAAAAACCCAGGGAAAATCGGACAAAAAACACCCAAATTTAAGGGGAAAATGTGAATTTTTGGGGATTTTGGGAAAAGATCAGCAGCTCCTTCCAGGCTAAAATTCTGGGATTTTGGGAAATTTGGGGATTTTGGGGAAAAAATCTGAAAATTCCATTAAAAAATCCCCAAATCCCTGAGAAAATCCATTGAATTTAAGGGAAAAAACCCAAAATTGAGGGAAAAATGTGAATTTTTGGGGTTGGGAGAGAGAGGATCAGCAGCTCCTTCCAGGCTGGAATTTACCAGGGGATTTTGGGGAAAAAATCTGAAAATTCCATTAAAAAATCCCAAATCCCTGAGAAAATCCATTGAATTTAAGGGAAAAAACCCAAAATTGAGGGAAAAATGTGAATTTTTGGGGTTGGGAGAGAGAGGATCAGCAGCTCCTTCCAGGCTGGAATTTACCAGGAATTTTTGGGAATTTTGGGGATTTTTTGGGATTTTGGAGCAAGAAACCTGAAAATGGCAGGAAAAAACCCCCAAAATCCTGGAGAAAATCCATTGAATTTAAGGGAAAAACCCCAAATTTGAGCAAAAAATTGAATTTTTGAGGTGCAATTGGACGAGCAGCCTGGGATTCCCAAATTTCCTGGATTTTGGGATTTTTGGGTTAAAAACCCTCAAAATTCAGGGAAAAAAACCCCAAAATCCCTGAGAAAATCCATTCAATTTATGGGAAAAAACCCAAATTTGAGGGAAAAATGTGAATTTTTGGGGTTGGGAGAGAGAGGATCAGCAGCTCCTTCCAGGCTGGAATTTTCCAGGAATTTTTGGGAATCCCTTCCAAACCCTCCCAAGCCCCCCCAAAAACCCCCAAATTCCATTAGAACCCCTCAAAACCACCCCAAACTGGCCCAAAAGCCTCCAAATTCTTCCCAAAATTCCCCCAAAATTCCCAAATCCATCCCCAAATCCCCTCAAACCCCCAAAACTTGCTCCAAACTCCCTCAAATCCAACCCGAAAATTCCCAAATTTTGCCCAAAATCCCCCAAATTTTGCCCCAAATCCCCCAAATTTTTCCCAAAATTCCCAAATCCATCCCCAAATCCCCTCCAAACCCCCCTAAATCCCCTTTACAACCCCCTCAAACCCCCCAAAATTGACCCAAACCCCCTCAAATCCAACCCGAAAATTCCCAAATTTTGGCCCCAAATCCCCAAAATTTTTCCCCCAAAATTCCCAAATCCACCCCAAAATTCCCAAATCCATTCCCAACCTCCCAAAATCCCCATTCCAACCCCCTCAAACCTCCTCGAATCCACCCCGAAAATTCCCAAATTTTGCCCAAAATCCCCCCAATTTCGCCCCAAATCCCCCAAACTTTTCCCAAAATTCCCAAATTCATCCCAAACCCCCTCTAAAACCCCCATTCCAACCCCCTCAAACCACCCCAAACTTGCTCCAAACCCCCTCAAATCCACCCCGAAAATTCCCAAATTTTGGCTGAAAATCCCCCAAATTTTGCCCAAAATCCCCCAAATTTTGCCTCAAATCCCTGAAATTTTTCCCAAAATTCCCAAATCCACCCCCAAATCCCCTCCAAAGCCCCCACTCCAACCCCCTCAAACCACCCAAAACTTGCTCCAAACTCCCTCAAATCCACCTCAAAAATCCCCCAAATTTTGCCCAAATCCCCAAATTTTCCCCAAATCCCCCCAAAATCCCCATTCCAACCCCTTCAAACCACCCAAAACTGCCCCAAACCCCCTCAAATCCACCCCGAAAATCCCCAAATTTTTGCCCAAAATCCCCCAAATTTTGCCCAAAATCTCCCAAATTTTTCCCAAAAATTCCAAAACCACCCCAAAACTCCCAAATCCACCCCCAAATCCCAAACCCCCCAAAATCCCCTTTACAACCCCCTCAAATCACCCCAAACCCCCTTGAATCCACACTGAAAACCCCCAAATTTTGGGCGAAAATCGCCCAAATTTCACCCAAAATCCCCCAAATTTTGCCCAAAACTCCAAATCCATCCCCAAATCCCCTCCAAACCCCCCCTAAATCCCCATTCCAACCCCCTCAAACCACCCAAAACCCCGTTGAATCCACCCCGAAAATCCCCAAATTTCGGCCGAAAATCCCCCAAATTTTGCCCAAAATCTCCCAAATTTTTCCCAAAAATTCCCAAAACCACCCCAAAATTCCCAAATCCATCCCAAATCCCCTCCAAAAGACCCAAAATCCCCATTCCAACCCCCTCAAACCACCCAAAACTGCCCCAAACCCCCTCAAATCCACCCCGAAAATCCCCCAATTTTGGCCGAAAATCCCCCAAATTTCGCCCAAAATCCCCCAAATTTCACCCCAAATCCCCCAAATTTTTCCCAGAATTCCCAAATTCATCCCCAAATCCCCTCCAAACCTCCCAGAGCCCCCATTCCAACCCCCTCAAACCACCCAAAAATTGCCCCAAACCCCCTCAAATCCACCCCGAAAATTCCCAAATTTTGGCCCAAAATCCCCCAAATTTTTGCCCCAAATCCCCAAACTTTGCCCCAAATCCCCCAAATTTTGCCCAAAATTCCCAAATCCATTCCAAAATCCCCTCCCAAACCCCCAAAATCCCCATTCCAACCCCCTCAAACCACCCAAAACCCCCTCGAATCCACCCCGAAAATCCCCAAATTTTGGCCCAAAATTGCCCAAATTTCGCCCAAAAACCCCCAAATTTTTCCCCAAATCCCCCAAATTTTTCCCAAAAATTCCCAAAACCACCCCAAAATTCCCAAATCCATCCCCAAATCCCCTCCAAATGCCCAAACCCCCCATTCCAACCCCCTCAAACCACCCAAAACTGCCCCAAAACTGCCCCAAACCCCCTCGAAACCAGCCCAAAAATCCCCCCAATTTTGGCCGAAAATCCCCCAAATTTCGCCCAAAATCCCCCAAATTTCACCCCAAATCCCCCAAATTTTTCCCAGAATTCTCAAATTCATCCCAAATCCCCTCCAAACCTCGCAAAATCCCCATTCCAACCCCCTCAAACCACCCAAAACTTGCTCCAAACTCCCTCAAATCCACCCGAAAATTCTCAACTTTTGGCCCAAAATCCCCAAATTTTGCTCAAAATCCCCCGGATTTTGCCCAAATCCCCCAAATTTTCCCCAAATCCCCTCCAAAACCCCCATTCCAACCCCTTCAAACCACCCAAAAATTGCCCCAAACCCCCTCAAATCCACCCCGAAAATTCCCAAATTTTGGCCCAAAATCCCCCAAATTTTTGCCCCAAATCCCCAAATTTTGCCCCAAATCCCCCAAATTTTGCCCAAAATTCCCAAATCCACCCCCAAATCCCCTCCAAACCCCCCAAAATCCCCATTCCAACCCCCTCAAACCACCCAAAACCCCCTCGAATCCACCCCGAAAATCCCCCAATTTTGGCCCAAAATCCCCCAAATTTTCCCCCAAATGCCCCAAATTCTTCCCCCAAAATTCCCAAATCCACCCCAAAACTCCCAAATTTTGGCCCAAATCCCCTCCAAAACCCCCATTCCAACCCCCTCAAAACCACCCAAAACCCCCTCGAATCCACCCTGAAAACCCCCAAATTTTGGCCCAAAATCCCCCAAATTTGGCCCAAAATCCCCCAAATTTTTGCCCCAAATCCCCAAATTTTGCCCCAAATCCCCCAATTTTTTCCCAAATTTTCCCCAAATCCCCCAAAATTGCCCCATTCCCAGCTGCCCTGCTCTGAGCAGGAGGCCCTGGGTGTCCAAGGGGAGCCCCGAGCTCTGGGGGACCCTCTTGGCCCCACCCCAAACCCCCTAAATTCCCTTAGAACCCCTCAAAACCCCCCCAAACTGGCCCAAAATCCCCCAAATCTTTCCCCCAAAATTCCCAAATCCACCCCAAAACTCCCAAATCCATCCCAAATCCCCTCCAAAACCCCCATTCCAACCCCTTCAAACCACCCAAAAATTGCCCCAAACCCCCGAAAATCCACCCCGAAAATCCCCAAATTTTGGCCCAAAATCCCCGAATTTTGGCCCAAAATCGCCCAAATTTCGCCCAAAATCCCCCAAATTTTTCCCAAAATCCCCCCAAAGTGCCCCACTCCCGGCTGCCCTGCCCTGAGCAGGAGGCCTGGGTGTCCAAGGGGAGCCCCGAGCTCTGGGGGACCCTCTTGGCCCCACACCAAACCCCCCAAATTCCCTTAGAACCCCTCAAAACCACCCCAAACTGGCCAAAATCCCCCAAATCTTTCCCCCAAAATTCCCAAATCCACCCCAAAACTCCCAAATCCATCCCCAAATCCCCTCCAAAATCCCCATTCCAACCCCCTCAAACCCCCCAAAACTGCCCCAAACCCCCGAAAATCCACCCCGAAAATCCCCAAATTTTGGCCCAAAATCGCCCAAATTTTGCCCAAAATCCCCCAAATTCTTCCCAAAAATTCCCAAATCCATCCCCAAATCCCCTCCAAACCCCCCATTCCAACCCCCTCAAACCACCCAAAACTGCCCCAAAACTGCCCCAAACCCCTGAAAATCCACCCCGAAAATTCCCAAATTTTTGCCCAAAATCCCCCAAATTTCGCCCAAAATCCCCCAATTTTTTCCCCAAATCCCCCAAATTTCCCCCAAAAGTGCCCCATTCCCGGCTGACCTGCCCTGAGCAGGATGACCTGGTCGTCCAAGGGGAGCCCCGAGAAGTGGGGGACCCTCTTGGCCCACTCCACCAGGGTGAAGAGCTGCTTGTCGGCCGCCTGGCAGATGTTGGTCACCGGGTCATTGGGCTGAATTTGGGGCGATTTCGGGGCAAATTGAGACCCCCCCCGACACTCCCACCGTCCCAAACCCAGCCCACAGTTCCCAAAGGGGAAAATTCCCGAAAAAACCCGGCGGGAATCGGCCCAAAAATGGGGAAAATGCGCCCCAAAAACGGCCCAAAAATGGGGAAAAAACAGCCTGAAAATCGGCTCAGAATTGGGGAAAATCGGGGAAAAATCTTGGATTTTTGGGGTAAATTGAGACCCCAACCAACACTCCCACCGTCCCAAACCCAGCCCACAGTTCCGAAAGGGGAAAATTCCCGAAAAAACCCGGCGGGAATTGGAGGAAAAATGGGGAAAAGCGGCCCAAAAATGGGGGAAATCTGCCCCGAAATGAGGAAAATCTGCCCCAAAATCGGCCGAAAAATGGGGAAAATTGGGGAAAAATCTTGGATTTTTGGGGTTGAGACCCCCCCCCCCAACACTCCCACAATTCCAAACCCAGCCCACAGTTCCGAAAGGGGAAAATTCCAGAAAAAACCCGGCGGGAATCGGCCCAAAAATGGGGAAAAACGGCCCAAAAATGGGGAAAATCTGCCCCAAAATCGGCCTGAAAATCGGCTCAGAAATAGGGAAAATTGGGGGGAAATCCCCAAATTTTGGGGCAAATTGAGACCCCCCCAACACTCCCAGAATTCCAAACCAATTCCAGAATTCCTAAGGGGAAAATTCTGGAAAAAACCCAGCAGGAATTGGCCCAAAAATGGGGAAAAACGGCCTGAAAATCGGCCCAGAAATGGGGAAAAAACGGCCTGAAAATCGGCCCAGAAATGGGGAAAAAACGGCCTGAAAATCGGCCCAGAAATGGGGAAAACTGGGGGGAAACCCAGATTTTTGGGGTTAATTGAGACCCCCCCTGACACTCCCACCATCCCAAACCCAGCCCAGAATTCCTAAAGGGGAAAATTCCAGAAAAAACCCGGCGGGAATTAGAGCAAAAATGGGGAAAAACGGCCCAAAATGGGGGAAATCTGACCCAAAATCGGCCCAGAAATGGAGAAAATTGGGGGAAAATCCCAAATTTTGGGGTAAATTGAGACCCACCCTTGACATTCCCACAATTCCAAACCCAGCCTAGAATTCCTAAGAGGAAAATTCCAGAAAAAACCCGGCGGGAATCGGCCCAAAAATGGGGAAAATTGGGCCAAAAATGGGGAAAAACGGCCCAAAATTGGCCAAGAAATGGGGAAAATTGGGGAAAAATCCCAAATTTTGGGGTAAATTGAGACCCCCCCCCCAACACTCCCACCATCCCAAACCCAGCCCAGAATTCCTAAAGGGGAAAATTCCGGAAAAAACCCGGCGGGAATCGGCCCAAAAATGGGGAAAAACGGCCCAAAATCAACCTGAAAATCGGCCCAAAAATGGGGGAAAACGGCCCAAAAATTGGCCAAGAAATGGGAAAAACTGGGGTAAATCCCAAATTTTGGGGTAAATTGAGACCTCACCCTGACATTCCTAGAATTCCAAACCCAGCCCAGAATTCCTAAAGGGGAAAATTCCGGAAAAAACCCAGCGGGAATTGGACAAAAAATGGGGAAAATTGGGCCAAAAATGGGGAAAATCTGCCCAAAAATCGACCTGAAAATTGGCCCAGAAATGGGGAAAATTGGGGGAAAAGTCCCAAATGTTGGGGTAAATTGAGACCCCCCCTGACATTCCCACCATCCCAAACCCAGCCCAGAATTCCTAAGGGGAAAATTCCGGAAAAAACCCGGCGGGAATCGGCCCAAAAATGGGGAAAAACGGCCTGAAAATCGGCCAAGAAATGGGGAAAATCCCAAATGTTGGGGTAAATTGAGACCCCCCCCCCCTGACATTCCAGAATTCCAAACCCAGCCTAAAATTCCTAAAGGGGAAAATTCTGGAAAAAACCCGGCGGGAATCGGAGGAAAAATGGGGAAAAACGGCCCAAAAATGGGGAAAAACGGCCAAATATCGGTCTAGAAATGGGTGAAAGCTTGGGGTAAAACCCCAAATTTTGGGGTAAATTGAGACCCCCCCTGACACTCCCACCATCCCAAACCCAGCCCAGAATTCCTAAAGGGGAAAATTCCGGAAAAAACCCAGCGGGAATCGGAGGGAAAATGGGGAAAAACGGCCCAAAAATGGGGAAAATACGCCCAAAAATCGACCCAAAAATCAGCCAAAAATGGGGAAAACTGGGGGGAAATCCCAAATTTTGGGGTAAATTGAGACCCTCCCCGACACTCCCACAATTCCAAACTCATCCCACAATTCCTAAAGGGGAAAATTCCGGAAAAAACCTGGCGAGAATGGGAGGAAAAATGGGGAAAAGCGGCCAAAAATTGGCCAAGAAATGGGGAAAAAACAGCCCGAAAATCGGCCCAGAAATGGGGAAAATTGGGGGAAAATCCCAAATTTTGGGGTAAATTGAGACCCCCCCCCTGACATTCCCAGAATTCCAAACCCAGCCTAAAATTCCTAAGAGGAAAATTCCAGAAAAAACCCGGCGGGAATCGGCCCAAAAATGGGGAAAATTCCAGAAAAAATGGGGATAATTGACCCAAAATGGATGAAAATTGGGGGAAAAAAATCTCAGATTTTTGGGTAAATTGAGACCCCCCCCCCCCCCAACATTCCCACTAAATTCCCCAAAATTCCCCAAAATTTCCCAAATTTTGCACTCACGGAGGCTCCCCCGGGGCCGGCGCCGTCGTCGCTCTTGGAGAATTTTGGGGGAATTTTTGAGGATTTTTGCCAGAACTTTGAAGGATTTTGGGGCAATTTTCAAGGATTTTGTGCCGGAATTTTTGAGGATTTTAAGGGAATTTTTGAGGGATTTTTAGGAAAATTTTCAAGGATTTTTGCCACAACTTTTGAAATATTTTGGGGGAATTTCCAAGGATTTTTGCCCAAAGTTTTGAGAATTTTGGAGGAAATTGTTGAGCATTTTTGCCAGAATTTTGAAGGGATTTGGGGGGAATTTTCAAGGATTTTTTTGCCAGGATTTTAAGGGAATTTTTGAGGGATTTTTGGGAAAATTTTCAAGGATTTTTGCCCAAATTTTTGAGCATTTGGGGGATTTTTGGAGGAAATTTTGGAGGATTTTTTCTGGAATTTTGAAGTATTTTTGGGAAAAATTTCCTGGATTTTTGCTGGGATTTTTCAAGGATTTTTGTCAGAATTTTGAAAAATTTTGGAGGAAATTTTTGAGGATTTTTACCGGAATTTTGGAGGAAATTTTCGAGGATTTTTTTGCCACAATTTTCAAGGATTTTTGGGGACTTTTGGAGGAAATTTTTGAGGATTTTTGCTGGAATTTTGAAGGATTTTTGGGGAAAATTTTCGAGAATATTTGCCAGAATTTTTGAGGATTTTTGAAAAATTTTGGAGGAAAATTATGAGGATTTTTGGGGAATTTTGGAGAAAATTTTCGAGGATTTTTGCCCAAATTTTTGAGAATTTGGGGGGATTTTCAGAGGAAATTTTTGAGGATTTTTGGCAGAACTTTGAAAAATTTTGGAAGAAATTTTCGAGGATTTTTGCCAGAATTTTTGAGAGATTTTGGGGAAATCTTTGCTTATGCCAATAGGAATTTTGGCTGATTTTAATGGGAATTTTCCCCGATTTCTGTGGGAATTCCTGGGGATTTTGGGATTCCCAAGCCCTCCTTTCACCCTGGCCTTCCTCCCCTCTCCCAAATCCCCAAAATTCCCCCAAATTCCCCCAAATTTTGCACTCCCGGAGGCTCCCCCGGGGCCGGCGCCGTCGTCGCTCTTGGAGGATTTTAAGGGAATTTTTGAGGAGTTTTGGGAAAATTTTCAAGCATTTTTGCCCAAATTTCTGAGGATCTTTGTCAGAATTTTGAAAAATTTTGGAGGAAATTTTCGAGGATTTTTGGGGAATTTTGGAGGAAATTTTGAGGATTTTTGGGGAATATTGGAGGAAATTTTCGAGGATTTTGGGGCAATTTTGGAGGAAATTTTTGAGGATTTTTGCCAGAATTTTGAGAGATTTTTGGGACAATTTAGATGATTCTAATGGGAATTTTTGCTGATTTTACTGGGAATTTTCCCCGATTTCTGTGGGAATTCCTGGGGATTTTGGGATTCCCAAGCCCTCCTTTCACCCTGGCCTTCCTCCCCTCTCCCAAATCCCCAAAATTGCCCCAAATTGCCCCAAATTTTGCACTCACGGAGGCTCCCCTGGGGCCGGCGCCGTCGTCGCTCTTGGAGGATTTTGGGGGAATTTTTGAGTTTTGGCAGAATTGTTGAGGATTTTGGGGGAATTTTTGAGGATTTTTGGTGGAATTTTTGAGGGATTTTTGGGAAAATTTTCAAGAAATTTTGCCCAAATTTTTGAGAATTTGGGGGGATTTTCAGAGGAAATTTTCGAGGATTTTTGCCAGAATTTTTAGGGAATTTTTGAGGATTTTTGCCGGAATTTTGAGAGATTTTGGGGAAATCTTTGCTTATGCCAATAGCAATTTTGGCTGATTTTTACTGGGAATTTTCCCCACTTTTGGTGGAATTTTCCCCAATTTCTCCAGGAATTCCTGGGGATTTTGGGATTCCCAAGCCCTCCATTCACCCTGGCCTTCCTCCCCTCTCCCAAAACTCCCCAAATTCCCCAAAATCGCCCAAAATCCCCCCAAATTTTGCACTCACGGAGGCTCCCCCGGGGCCGGCGCCGTCGTCGCTCTTGGGCTCCACGGCGAGCTCGGCTTCCAGAAGTTTCTCCACCGGCATCTCCTCATTGGGGGCCAGCCCGAAATCGGCATCGCCCTCCTTGTCCTTGCCCCGCTGGCGCTCCTCCTGCACCGCTGGGGAGGGGGAAAAATAATGGGGAATAAATGGGGGAATGATGGGGGAATGATGGGGAAATAATGGGGAATGATGGGGGGAAAATGGGGAATAAATGGGGAATAATGGGGGAAAATAATGGGGAATAATGGGGGGGAAATGGGGAAATCATGGGGAGATAATGGAGAATGATGGGGGAATTAATGGGGGAATAATGGGGAATGATGGGGGAATTAATGGGGGAATAATGGGGAATGATGGGGAATGATGGGGGGAAATAATGGGGGGAATGATGGGGAATGATGGGGAATGATGGGGGAAATGATGGGGGAAATGATGGGGGAATAATGGGGATAATGGGGAATGATGGGGGAAATAATGGGGAATAAATGGGGGGAATGATGGGGAATGATGGGGGAATAAATGGGGAATGATGGGGCAAATAATGGGGGGAAAATGGGGGAATAATGGGGGAATAATGGGGGAAAATAATGGGGAAAATGGGGGAATGATGGGGGAATGATGGGGGAATAATGGGGGAAATTTCACCCCCAAATCCCCCATTTTTTGGCGGATTTTTCCCCCGTTTTTTGCCCTTTTCTCCCCGTTTTTTCGCCCAGACCCCTCTCCCAGTCCCTCCCAGTTTATCCCAGTTTATCCCAGTCTCACCCTCGCGCTTCATGCCCGTGGCCAGGCACTTCTGGTAGCGGCAGTACTGGCAGCGGTTGCGCTGCCGTTTGTCCACCACGCACTCGCGGTTGTCGCGGCAGGTGTAAGTCAGGTCCTTGCGGATCGTGCGCTTGAAGAAGCCCTTGCAGCCCTCACAGCTCGACACGCCGTAGTGCTTGCCTGCAATTGGGGATTTGGGGCAATTTGGGGTGAAATCCAAAAAAAACGGGGTCAAAATCGGCCCAAAAATGGTGAAAAACGGCCCAGAAACGGAGAAAATCGGCCCAGAAACGGCGAAAATCGGCTCAGAATTGAAAGAAATCAACCCAAAACTGACCCAGAATTGACCCAAAATGCAGCTGCAGCTCAAAATCCCTGGAATGGTTTCCTGCAATTGGGGATTTTAGGGAATTTGGGGTGAAATCAAAAAAAATCGGGGTCAAAATCGGCCCAGAAACGGCGAAAATCAACCCCGAAATGGTGAAAATCGGCTCAAAATGGAGCAAAATCCACCCAAGATTGACCCAGAATGGCCCCAAAGTGCCC
This sequence comes from Agelaius phoeniceus, assembly GCF_051311805.1. NCBI lineage: Eukaryota > Metazoa > Chordata > Aves > Passeriformes > Icteridae > Agelaius > Agelaius phoeniceus. Next base: position 1,032,801 of record NC_135291.1, on the reverse strand, counting down.
TTGAAGAGCCCTTGCAGCCCTCACAGCTCGACACGCCGTAGTGCTGGCCTGGAATTGGGGATTTGGGGGAATTTGGGGTGAAATCCAAAAAAATCTGCACCAAAATCAGCCCAAAAATGGTGAAAATCGGCCCAAAAACGGCGAAAATCGGCTCCAAATGGAGCAAAATCCACCCAAGATTGACCAAAAATGGCCCAAAGTGCCCTTGAAGAGCCCTTGCAGCCCTCGCAGCTCGACACACCGTAGTGCTGGCCTGGAATTGGGGATTTTAGGGAATTTGGGATGAAATCCAAAAAAATCGGGGTCAAAATCGGCCAAAAAATGGTGAAAATCGGCTCAAAAACGGCGAAAATCGGCCCAGAAATGGCGAAAATCGGCCCAGAATTGACAGAAATCGGCCCAAAACCAACCCAGAATTGACCCAAAATGCAGCTGCAGCTCAAAACTCTGGAATGGTTTCCTGGAATTGGGAATTCCAACGGGATTGGGGCAAAATCCCAAGAAATTGGTGCAAAAATCAGAAAAATCGGCACCAAAATTGACCCAGAATGGACCAAAATCAACCCAAAATGGACCCAGAATAATCGGCTCAAAAATGGCAAAAATTGGCCCAAAACCCACCCAAAAGTGACCCAGAATTGACCCAAAATGCAGCTGCAGCTCAAAATCCCTGGAATGGTTTCCTGGAATTGGGAATTTTCATGGAATTTGTGGAAAATCCAAAAAAATTGGGGTGAAAATGGGAAAAATTGGTCAAAAACCGGCCAAGAATGGACAAAAATCGGCCAAGAATGGACAAAAATGGGCCAAGAATGGACCAAAATCCACCCAAAATGGACCCAAAATCCACCTGGCCGAGCCCTCTGAGCTGGAAACCCTGGAATTGGGAATTCCAATGGGATTTGGGTGAAATCCCAAAAAATTGGGGTGAAAATGGCAAAAATTGGGGTGAAAATGGCAAAAATTGGGGTGAAAATGGCAAAAATCGGCGCAGAATCGACAGAAATCGGCCCAAAATCCACCCAGAATTGACCCAAAATGCAGCTGCGGCTCAAAATCCCTGGAATGGTTTCCTGGAATTGGGAATTTTGATGGGATTTGTGGGAAATCCCAAAAAATTGGGACAAAAATGAGCAAAATCAGTGCAAAAATAAAAAAATGGCTGCAAAAATGGGCCCAAAATGGAGCAAAATCCACCCAAAAATGGACCCAGAATTGACCCAAACCCACCTGGCAAAGCCCTCACAGCCAAAAGCCCAAAATGTTTCCCTGGAATTTGGAATTCCCACAGGATTTGGGACAAAATCCCCAAAATTTGGCAGAAAAATCAAAAAATCGGCACAAAATGCACCCAAAATTCCCCAAATTGACCCAAAATCCACCAGGCAAATCCCAGCTCCTCTCCCCAGCTCCCATGGTTGGCCCAAATTCTCTTTTTTTTTTCCTTAAATTCCCATTTTTCCACAAAAATTCCCAATTTATTCCCCATTTTTTCCCCAAAAATTCCCATTTTTTCACCCAAATTCCCAATTTTTTCCCATTTTTCCCTGTTTTTGCCCAAAATCCCGGTTTTTCTCCCCAAACCTGAGCTCCTGTCCGCTCAGATGTTGCCCAGTTGCTCCCTTTGCCCCCAAATTCCCATTTCTCTCCCCAAAATTCCCATTTTTTTCACAAAAAATGTCCAATTTTGCTCATTTTTCCCCCGTTTTTGCCCAAAATCTCCATTTTTCAGCCCAAACCTGAGCTCCTGTCCCCGCAGATGTTGCACAGGCGTTTCCTTTACCCCAAATCCCCAATTTTTGCCCAATAAATCCCATTTTTCCCCCTTTTTTCCCCATTATTCCCCATTTTTTTGCTGTAATTCCCATTTTTTCCCGGTTTTTGCCCAAAATCCCGTGTTTTCCCCCCAAACCTGAGCTCCTGTCCCCGCAGATGTTGCACAGTCGCTCCCTTTACCCCAAATTCCCATTTTCTCCATTTCCCCCCATTTTCCCCCCAAAATTCCCATTTTTTCCCCATTTTCCCCCATTTTTTCCCATTTTTTCCCAGTTTTTGCCCAAAATCCGGGTTTTTCACCCCAAATTTCTCTCACCTGAGCTCCTGTCCCCGCAGATGTTGCACAGGCGTTTCCTTTACCCCAAATCCCCAATTTTTCCCCATTTTTTCCCATTTTTTCTCCATTTTTCCCCATTTTTTTGCTGTAATTCCCATTTTTCCCGGTTTTTGCCCAAAATCCCGTGTTTTCTCCCCAAACCTGAGCTCCTGTCCCCGCAGATGTTGCTCAGGCGTTTCCTTTACCCCAAATCCCCATTTTTGGCCCAATAAATCCCATTTTTTCCCCGTTTTTTCCCCAATATTCCCATTTTTTCCCCAAAATTCACGATTTTTTCCCAGTTTTTGCCCAAAATCCCGTGTTTTCTCCCCAAACCTGAGCTCCTGTCCCCGCAGATGTTGCACAGGCCTTTCCTTTACCCCAAATCCCCAATTTTGGCCCAATAAATCCCATTTTTTCCCCATTTATTCCCCATTTTTCCCCATTTTTTCACCAAAATTCCCAATTTTTTCCTGGTTTTTGCCCAAAATCCCGTGTTTTCCCCCCAAACCTGAGCTCCTGTCCCCGCAGATGGCGCACAGGCGTTTCCTTTACCCCAAATCCCCATTTTCCCCCCATTTTTCCCCATTTTCCCCCCATTTTTCCCCATTTTTTCCCCATTTTTCCCCATTTTTTCGCTGTAATCCCCATTTTTTCCCGGTTTTTGCCCAAAATCCGGGTTTTTCCCCCCAAACCTGAGCTCCTGTCCCCGCAGATGTTGCACAGGCGTTTCCTTTGCCCCAAAACCCCATTTTCCCCCAAAAATTCCCATTTTTTTCCCATTTTTTCCCCATTTTTCCCCATTTTTTCCCCAAATTCCCATTTTTTCCCCATTTTTGACCAAAATCCCCATTTTTCTCCCCAAACCTGAGCTCCTGTCCCCGCAGATGGCGCACAGGCGTTTCCTTTACCCCAAATCCCCAATTTTTCCCCATTTTCCCCCCATTTTTTCCCCATTTTTCCCCATTTATTCCCCATTTTTCCCCATTTTTTTGCTGTAATTCCCATTTTTTCCCGGTTTTTGCCCAAAATCTGGGTTTTTCTCCCCAAACCTGAGCTCCTGTCCCCGCAGATGTTGCACAGGCGTTTCCTTTACCCCAAATCCCCAATTTTGGCCCAATAAATCCCGTTTTTTCCCCATTTTTTCCCCATTTTTCCCCATTTTTCCCCCATTTTTCCCCATTTTTTCCCGGTTTTTGCCCAAAATCCCGTGTTTTCCCCCCAAACCTGAGCTCCTGTCCCCGCAGATGTTGCACAGGCCTTTCCTTTGCCCCAAATCCCCAATTTTTCCCCATTTTTTCCCCATTTTCCCCCATTTTTTCACCGAAATTTACAATTTTTCCCCATTTTGCCCAAAATCCGGGTTTTTCTCCCCAAACCTGAGCTCCTGTCCCCGCAGATGGCGCACAGGCCTTTCCTTTACCCCAAATCCCCATTTTTTCCCCGTTTTTCCCCATTTTTCCCCATTTTTTCGCTGTAATTCCCATTTTTTTCCCGGTTTTTGCCCAAAATCCCGTGTTTTCTCCCCAAACCTGAGCTCCTGTCCCCGCAGATGTTGCACAGGCGTTTCCATTACCCCAAATCCCCAATTTTGGCCCAATAAATCCCATTTTTTCCCCCGTTTTTCCCCCAATATTCCCATTTTTTCCCCATAATCCCCATTTTTTCCCGGTTTTTGCCCAAAATCCGTGTTTTCTCCCCAAACCTGAGCTCCTGTCCCCGCAGATGTTGCACAGGCGTTTCCTTTACCCCAAATCCCCAATTTTTCCCAATAAATCCCATTTTTTCCCCAATATTCCCCATTTTTTTGCTGTAATCCCCATTTTTTCCCGGTTTTTGCCCAAAATCCCGTGTTTTCTCCCCAAACCTGAGCTCCTGTCCCCGCAGATGTTGCACAGGCGTTTCCTTTACCCCAAATCCCCAATTTTGCCCCATTTTTTCCCCATTTTTCCCCATTTTTTCCCCATTTTTTCCCCGTAATTCCCATTTTTTCCCGGTTTTTGCCCAAAATCCGGGTTTTTCTCCCCAAACCTGAGCTCCTGTCCCCGCAGATGGCGCACAGGCGTTTCCTTTACCCCAAATCCCCATTTTCCCCTCATTTTTCCCCATTTTCCCCCCATTTTTTCCCCATTTTTTCCCTGTAATTCCCATTTTTTCCCCATTTTTTCCCCAAAATTCACAATTTTTTCCCGGTTTTTGCCCAAAATCTCCATTTTTCTCCCCAAACCTGAGCTCCTGTCCCCGCAGATGGCGCACAGCCGTTTCCTTTACCCCAAATCCCCAATTTTGGCCCAATAAATCCCATTTTTTCCCCGTTTTTTCCCCAATATTCCCATTTTTTTGCTGTAATTCCCATTTTTTCCCAGTTTTTGCCCAAAATCCGGGTTTTTCTCCCCAAACCTGAGCTCCTGTCCCCGCAGATGGCGCACAGCCGTTTCCTTTACCCCAAATCCCCAATTTTGGCCCAATAAATCCCATTTTTTCCCCATTTTTCCCCATTTTTTTGCTGTAATTCCCATTTTTTCCCAGTTTTTGCCCAAAATCCCGTGTTTTCTCCCCAAACCTGAGCTCCTGTCCCCGCAGATGGCGCACAGCCGTTTCCTTTACCCCAAATCCCCAATTTTGGCCCAATAAATCCCATTTTTTCCCCATTTTTTCCCCATTTTTCCCCATTTTTTCCCCCGTAATTCCCATTTTTTCCTGGTTTTTGCCCAAAATCCGGGTTTTTCTCCCCAAACCTGAGCTCCTGTCCCCGCAGATGGCGCACAGCCGTTTCCCAGCCCCGTGGGCGTTGCAGTTTTGGCCTCCCCGGATGCCCAGCGGGGGCTTCACGTCCTCGGGGCCGCCCCCGGGGGGCAGCGCCAGCCCCACCGGCCCCGGGGGCAGCTGGGGGGGAAAAAACCAAAATTTAGGGCAAAAAACACCAAGTTTGGGCAAAACCGACAAACAGAACTTTATCCCCAAAGCCCCAGGGGTTTTCCTCCTGAAATCCCCAATTTTCCCCTCAAAAATCCGGTTTTTGCACCCAAAAAAATCTTATTTTTCTCCCCCCAAAAAAATCCCATTTCCACCCAAAATCCCCAGCATTTCCACCAAAATTCCCATTTTTCCACCCAAAATCCCATTTTTCCATACAAGTCCCATTATTTCTCCCCAAATCCTCCCATTTTTCCCTCCCCAAAATCCCATTTTCCCCCCCTAAACCCCTTTATTTCCCCCCAAATTCCCATTTCCCCCCCATCATTCCCCCATCATCTCCCCCATCATTCCTCCATTATTTCCCCCCATTATTCCCCCATTTTCCCCCCATTTCCCCCATTATTCCCCATTATTTCCCCCATTATTTTCCCCCATTATTCCCCCATTATTCCCCCATTAATCCCCCATTATTTCCCCATTAATCCCCCATTATTTCCCCCATTAATCCCCATTATTTCCCCATCATTTCCCCCATTAATCCCCATTATTTCCCCATTATTTCCCCATTATTTCCCCCATCATTTCCCCCATTAATCCCCCATCATTCCCCCATTAATCCCCATTATTTCCCCATTATTCCCCATTATTCCCCCATCATTCCCCATTATTTCCCCATTATTTCCCCCATTATTCCCCCAATCATTCCCCATTAATCCCCCCATTATTTCCCCCATTATTTTCCCCATCATTCCCCCATCATTTCCCCAATTATTCCCCCATTATCTCCCCCATTATTCCCCATTATTCCCCCATCATTCCCCCCCATTATCTTCCCCCATTATTCCCCCATCATTCCCCATTATTTCCCCATAATTTTCCCCCATAATTCCCCATCATTCCCCCATCATTTCCCCCATCATTCCCCCATTAATCCCCATTATTCCCCCATTAATCCCCATCATTTCCCCCATTATTCCCCCATTATTCCTCCCCATTATTCCCCCATATTTCCCCATTATTCCCCCATATTTCCCCCATTATTTCCCCATTAATCCCCATTATTCCCCCATCATTTCCCCAATTATTCCCCCATTATTCCCCCAATCATTCCCCATTAATCCCCCCATTATTTCCCCATTATTCCCCATTATTTCCCCCCATCATTCCCCATTATTTCCCCATTATTTCCCCCATTATTTTCCCCCATCATTCCCCATCATTCCCCCATCATTTCCCCCATATTTCCCCCCATTATTCCCCCATCATTCCCCCATATTTCCCCCATTATTCCCCCATTATTTCCCCCATTATCCCCCATTATTATTCCCCATTATCCCCCCCCCCCCATGCTCACCTGTGCTGCGCTGCCGCTGCCGCTGCCGTAGCCGAGGCTCTGGGGGGAGCCCATGGAGGAGCCGATCACGGGGAACGGGGACCCCAACCCCAACGGCCCCCCCAGGGCGGGGGCGGGGCCCAGGGGCGGGGACCCCATGGGGGGAGGGGCGGGCGGGGGAGGGGAGGCGGCGCTGGAGCTGTCGGGGCTGCGGCAGTCTGGAACGAGAGGGGGAGGGGAGGGACCCCAAAATGTGAGGGGGGGGACCCCGGGGGTGGGACAGGGCTGCAGCAAAATGGCCCAAATTCCATCAAAACAGCCCCAAAATGTGAGAGAGGGGACCCCGGGAGTGGGACAGGGCTGCAGCAAAATGGCCCAAATTGTGTCAAAACAGCCCCAAAATGTGAGAGGGGACCCCGGGAGTGGGACAGGGCTGCAGCAAAGGGACCCAAATTCCATCAAAACAGCCCCAAAATGTGAGAGGGGACCCCGGGAGTGGGACAGGGCTGCAGCAAAGGGACCCAAATTGTGTCACATCAACCCCAAAATGTGAGAGAGGGACCCCGGGAGTGGGACAGGGCTGCAGCAAAATGGCCCAAATTGTGTCAAAACAGCCCCAAAATTGCAGCAAAATGGCCCAAATTGTGTCAAAACAACCCAAAGTTACAGCAAAATACCCCAAAATTGCACCAAAATAGCCCCAAACTGCATGGAAATAGCCCAAAACTGCAGTAAAATGGCCCAAATTGTGTCAAAACAGCCCCAAAATGTGAGAGGGGACCCCGGGACTGGGACAGGGCTGCAGCAAAATGCAGCAAAATGGCCCAAATTCCATCAAAACAACCCCAAGTTATAGCAAAATGGCCCAAATTGTGTCAAAACAACCCCAAGGGGACAGTGAAACAGCCAAAATTGCATGGAAATAGCCCAAAACTGTGTGAAAATAGCCCAAAATTGCATGGAAATAGCCCAAAACTGTGACAGAACTGCAGCAAAATGACCCAAATTGCATCAAAACAACCCAAAGTTACAGCAAAACAGCCAAAATTGCATGGAAATAGCCCAAAACTGCGTGAAAATAGCCCAAAATTGCATGAAAATGGACCAAAACTGCAGCAAAATGGCCCAAATTCCATCAAAACAACCCCAAAACTGCAGCAAAGTGACCCAAATTGTGTCAAAACAACCCCAAAATGTGAGAGGGGGACCCCGGGAGTGGGACAGGGCTGCAGCAAAGGGACCCAAATTGTGTCAAAACAGCCCCAACATTGCAGCAAAATGACCCAAATTGTGTCAAAACAACCCCAAAATTGCAGCAAAATAGCCCAAAATTGCAGCAAAATAGCCCAAAATCCCATCAGGGACCCCCAAATTACAACAAAGTGCAGCAAAATTGCATCAAAATACCCCAAAATAGCCCAAATCACCCCCATATAACGTCAAGGTCCCCAAAATTACCCCAAATCACCCCAAAATTGCAGCAAATCCCATCAGGGACCCCCAAAATCCTGTCAGGGACCCTGAAATTGCACTAAAATACCCCCAAATTGCACCAAAATACCCCAAAAATCTCATCAGGAACCCCAAAATTGCACCAAAATACCCCAAAATCTGCTCAGGGACCCCCAAAATCCCATCTGAGACCCCCAAATTACCCCAAAATCCCATCAGGAATCCTCAAAATCAGGGCAGGGACCCCAAAATTACCCAAAATCCCCAAAATCTCCAGTCAGGGACCCCAACATTATCCCAAAATTCCCAAAAAACCCAAACTCCAGTCAGGGACCCTGAAATGACCTGAAAATACCCCAAAAATACCCAATAATCCCCCAAAATCAGGGCAGGGACCCCAAAATCAGGACAGGGACCCCAAAATTACCCCAAAATCTGGTCAGGGACCCCAAAATCACCCCCAAATCCCCCAAAATCCTGTCGGGGACCCCAAAATGATCCCAAATCCCCCCAAAACCACCTAAAATCCACTCAGGATGCACCAGAATCCCCCAAAATCAGCCCAGACCCCCCAAAATTCAGAAACGAACCCACAAATGCAGCCAAGGGTCCCCCAAAATCCCATCAGGAATCCCCAGTTCTCCCTCAGGGTTCCCCAAATCCCCTCAGGACCCTCCCAAATACGCTCAGGATCCCCCAAATCACCTCAGGATTCCCCAAATCTTTTCAGGATTCCCCAAATCCCCTCAGGACTCCCCAAATCCCCTCAGGATTCCCCAAATCCCCCTCAGGATTCCCCAAATCTTTTCAGGATTCCCCAAATCCCCTCAGGATCCCCCAAATCCCCTCAGGATCCCCCAAATCCCCTCAGAATTCCTCAAATCCCCCTCAGGACCCCCAAAATCCCCTCAGGACCTCCCCAAATCCCCTCAGGATTCCTCAAATCCCCTCAGGATTCCCCAAATCCCCCTCAGGATTCCCCAAATCCCCTCAGGACCTCCCCTAAATCCCCTCAGGATCCCCCAAATCCCATCAGGACCCCAGAAATCCCCTCAGGACCCCCCAAATCCCCTCAGAATTCCTCAAATCCCCCTCAGGACCCCCGAAATCCCCTCAGGATTCCCCAAATCCCTTCAGGATCCCCCAATCCCGCTCAGAATTCCCCAAATCCCCCTCAGGATTCCCCCAAATCCCCTCAGGATTCCCTAAATCCCCTCAGGATCTCCCCAAATCCTCTAAGGACCCCCAAAACCCCCTCAGGACCTCCCCTAAATCCCCTCAGGATCCCCAAATCCCATCAGGACCCCAGAAATCCCCTCAGGATCCCCCAAATCCCATCAGGACCCCAGAAATCCCCTCAGGATCCCCCAAATCCCATCAGGACCCCAGAAATTCCCTCAGGGTTCCCCAAATCACCTCAGGACCCCCAAAATCCCCTCAGGATTCCCCAAATCCCTTCTGGACCCCCCAAAATCCCCTCAGGATTCCTCAAATCCCCTCAGGACCCCCAAAATCCCCTCAGGACTCCCCAAATCCCCTCAGGACCTCCCCTAAATCCCCTCAGGACTCCCCAAATCCCCTCAGGATCTCCCCAAATCCCCTCAGGACTCCCCAAATCCCCTCAGGACCTCCCCTAAATCCCCTCAGGACTCCCCAAATCCCCTCAGGATCTCCCCAAATCCCCTCAGGATCCCCCAAATCCCCTCAGGATTCCCTAAATCCCCTCAGGACCCCCCAAATCCCCTCAGGACCCCCAAAATCCCCTCAGGACTCCCCCAATCCCCCTCAGAATTCCTCAAATCCCCCTCAGGACCCCCCAAATCCCCTCAGGACCCCCGAAATCCCCTCAGGACCTCCCCTAAATCCTCTCAGGATTCCCCAAATCCCCTCAGGATTCCCCAAATCCCCTCAGGATCTCCCCCAAATCCCCTCAGGAACCCCCAAAATCCCCTCAGGACCTCCCCTAAACCACCTCAGGACACCCCAGTCCCCCTCAGGAACCCCCCAGATCCACTGAGGACCCCCCAAACCTCCTCAAGACTTCCAATTCTCCCTGACGACCGCCCCAAACCCCCTCAGGACCCCCAGTTCTCCCTCTGGAGCCTCAGTTCCCCCTCAGGAACCCCCAAAACCCCTCAGGATCCCCCACATCTCCTCATGACCCCTCACACCCACTCAGGACCCCACAAACCCCCTCAGATCCCCCCAGATCCCCTCAGGACCCCCAATTCTCCCACAGGACCCCCAGTTATCCCTCACACCCACCCGAACTCCCTCACGATCCCCCCAAACCACCTCAGGACCCTCCACATCCCCTCATGACCCCCAAACACCCTCAGGAGCCTCAGTTCCCCCTCAGGAACCCCCAAAACCCCACAGGATTCCCCCAATCCCCTCATGACCCCTCACACCCACTCAGGACCCCCTCAGGACCCCCAGTTCTCCCTCACAACACCCCCAAACCCCTTCAGGACCTTCCGCATCCCCTCAGAGCCCCCAAACCCCCTCAGGACCGCCAATTCTCCCTCACACCCCCCCAAACCACCTCAGGACCCTCAGTTCTCCCTCAGGAACCCCCCAAACCGCCTCAGGACCCTCCACATCCCCTCACGACCCCCAGACATCCTCAGGACCTTCAATTCTCCCTCACGACCACCCCAAATCCCCTCAGGACCCCCAGTTCCCCCTCAGGACGCTCAGTTCTCCTTTAGGACCCTCAGTTGCCCCTCAGGAACCCCCAAAACCCCTCATGACCCCTCACATCCCCTCATGACCCCTCACACCCATTCAAGACCTCCCAAACCTCCTCAGAACCCTCCAAAACCTCCCAAATCCTCTCAGGAGCCTCCCCAACCCCCTCCGCACCGCCCTCCCGCCCCTCCCCGCTCCCGGTGCTGACCGCGGTCGCTGTCGCCCATCCCGCGCTGCCGGGGGGGGTCCCGGGGCTCCCTCGGCGCCCCCAAATTCCCGCCCCGCCCCCCCCCGGGGCCGCGCCCCCCCCCCGCGGCCTCGGCCCCGCTCCGCCGCCGCTGGGCCCCACCGGGACCACAATGCACAGCGTTTCCTCCGGAAGCGGCCGCCGACGCCGCCGTGAGGGGAACTTCCGCCAGTACTTCTGCCAGGCGCTGCTTCTGATTGGTCCGCGCTGCAGGACAGGGCAGCTGTGCCGCCATCTTTGTTGAGGGCAATTCTGTGGGCTTCTCAGAGAGCTCCGCGTTCTCTCATAAATCCGGCCGGTAACAGCGGAATCCGCCTGGAAATGCCGGGACTGAGCCTAAATCGCCTGGGATTCAACAAAAGCGCCCAAATCCACCTAGCAGCGTCCCCCAGGAGCGCTCCTTAGGCTCAACCAGCGCAAACTGCCCGTCTCCGGCCAGAGGCATCGCCGCCATTTTGGGTGAGGGCAGTTCCGCCTTCCCCTCAGAGCGCTCCACGTTCCCTCATAAATCCAACCAGGAACGGCGGAATCCGCCTGGGAATGGCGGGACTGAGCCTAAATCCCCTGGGATTCAACCAGAGCGCCCAAATCCACCCGGCAGCGTCCCCAGGAGCGCTCCCCAGGCTCAACCAGCGCAAACTGCCCGCCTCTGGCGTGAGGCATCGCCGCCATTTTGGGTGAGGGCACTTCCGTCCGGTCATGGATGTGCTCCCACAGGCGGGCGGAGCAACGGGAATTACAAATTTAGACTAAACCCGCCAAATTCAGCCTAAATCGCCCCCAAAATTCCGACGAAATCCCCCCCCAAAGTCGACCTAAAACCCTGCAGGACTCCTGGAGCTTCTAAAGAGAGCCAGGACAGCTCCCGCTCTTTCCTTGAAGCAGCGCCGCCATCTTGCGTGAGGGCAGTTCCGCCCGCTCCTCAGAGCGCTTCAAGTTCCCTCATAAATCCGGCTGGGAACGGCGGAATCCGCCTGGAAATGACGGGATGGGGCCTAAATCCCCTGGGATTCAACAAAAGCGCCCAAATCCACCCAGCAGCGTCCCCCAGGAGCGCTCCTTAGGCTCAACCAGCGCAAACTGCCCGTCTCCAGCGTGAGACATCGCCGCCATGTTGCTTGAGGGCAATTCCGCCCGCTCCTCAGAGCAAGCCGCGTCCCCGCATAAATCCGGCCGGGAACGGCGGAATCCGCCTGGAAATGCCGGGACTGAGCCTAAATCCCCTGGGGATGGTTCCTAAACCCCCTGGGATGGAGCCTAAACCCCCTGGGATTCAGCCAAAGCGGCCAAATCTTGGAGCTTCCCATGGATAGGGGCGGTACTGGAAAGGCGGGCGGTGACGTCACCTAGCCCCGCCCCTTTCCAGCCCCTCCTGAGGCGGCTCCGCCATTTCCTCGGCGCCGTCCCCGGAGTCGGTTCTGGGCCGGGACCGGAGCCCGTCCCGGGGCTCCTTCGCCAGCGGAGCGTCCCTAAGGTGTCCCCAAGGTGTCACCAGTGACCATGGTGCCCAAAGAGGTGCGATGGGAGGGGAGAGGAAGGGGAAAATGGGGGGAGACGGCGGGGGAGGGGACCCGGGGACTGGCTCGGGGTCGCAGAGGGGACAGCAGAGGGGACAGGGGGACGGCAGAGGGGACAGCAGAGGGGACAGGAGGGTGGCAGAGGGAACTGCAGGGGGGTGGCAGAGTGTCGGAACTCAGGACATCCCTCTGGGTGTCCAGAACGGCCAAGACCCCTGCCAGGGGGCTCAGAAGCCCTGGCACAGAGCCCAGAAGTGTGGGAAATTAGGGACAGGCGATCGGAAGATAGCGCGTTGTACGGGCAGACAGAACCCCTCCCCTCAGCAGTTAAAGTCAGCAGTTAAAGCTGCTTAACCCCCAGCAATGCCCCGTCAGTGCCGTAAGCAGAGCTGAGGTTATATAACCCCATGTAACCGGTTAATAAACGCCGTTTTGCCGTTCACCACACCGGTGTCTGTGAGCTTGTGGCCCGAGCGGCCGGGGTTGCCGCCGTGCCGTTCCTGAACCAGGTCACCACGCCTCAGCGGAGGCAGCAAAGCGGTGCCGAAACCCGGGACCCTGCCCGGGGAACGGGAATCGCCTGGACGGGTGAGCGGCGGCCGAAGCGGCGGTGCCAGCTGGGCGGGGAGGATGGGAGCTCTCGCAAAGCTCGTATTTCAGATTCATAAGCAACGGGGCATTGATTGTAAACCAAAAGATTTTACCCTCGCAGCGTCGAGGCTGTTGCAGATTGGGGTCATTGACCGGGTGGTGGACGTATCCACCCAGAAATATGGGACAAATGTACCCAGGCTCTGGCCGAGGAAACAACGTCCTCAGGTTCAGGGAGCTGTCTTAAATCATGGGGAAAAGTGGTGCAGGCTCTGCAAAAGGCTCGGCAAGAGACCTGGAAAGCTGCACAAGACTGTCTGAGGGCAGTACCCGGCTGGGGTTGGGGTGATTACACAGACTATGGATGGTTTGGGTGATTGCAGCCTTGCCAGGTGCAAAGATTTGCAGCCACAGGACCCTCGTCGCAGCCCCCGAGCCCAGACCCACCAACTGAGGGCCAAGAGCAGGCACAATCATTTTGGGACGGGAGAGCAGAGGAGGCCAGGGGCGCTGCTGTTGATTCTGGGGGGGCCTGGGAGAGGCCTCTGCCCCACGCGGCACAGGATGGGGCTGAGCCCCGCAGAGATGGCAGGGACAGGGAAGCTCTGCTGGATAACGCGGATGCACGTGAGCAGGAAAGAGAGGGGAGAGACCTGGAGGGGGAGTCAGGGCCAGCCAGAGCGCTTGTCTGAAAACAAAAACTCATAAAACAAGAGCCTCCCCCAGCAGGAGATGGGGCGAGCCGAGGGGGAAGGAGCGGCCCAATCCTAAGAGAAAGGGACAAGGTCAGAGCTTGCTGGATCGGTGGGAGAAATGAGGCGCTCAATATGAGCGATCAGCAAGTCTCCAACTTTATTGATAGCTCACACATATTTATATTGGTGTTAATGAAGCTCATATATATTGCAAAGCTGAGATCATTATTGGTTAATCACTTATCGGTCAACCACGCCTACTTCTGTATTCTTATGGTTATTTTGTTACTGCTTCTACATTCTTGTGGTTATTCTGCTGAAACTATCCTCATATTTTTGGCATGAGATCCTCTCCTCTATCCAGTTGTTGCACCAAGGGCACAATGTCCTTGTCAGTGGTTGGACACTGGCTGCTGAATCCTTGACTTGCCTCCTTCTAACTCAACCAACGCTATTATGTCGACGTGAGCATCGAGTTCCTCGAGTGTTCCCAGGTCCCAGTCCGGAGCAGGTTCGAAATGACCAGAAAAAGGAAAGGAGAAACCAGGAAGAAATTGGACAGTTTAGCTAAACTAGCTAATGAGCAAAAGCAAGCAGAAGCGAAGCAAGCAAGAGCGAGAGAGAGCAAAGCGAAAAGCAAAAGCAGAAAAAGCAAAAGCTGCAGTCTCTGTGTCCCGCCAGGCTGATACGAAAACCCAAACAAAACTTTCCCTCTTCAGAACCAGTCTTAAAGGCATTAACAGAACACATGGATGGGGATACAAGCATCATAACGTCACCCTGGGACATTTTACGGTCATTACCGTCCGGGTCTGGCATCGCGGATGTGATCAGGCGTGTCACAAAAGAAGAACATGCAGCCCCGATCCAGGCGGCTGCTGACACTGCAGAAACCAGCGTGATATAGCATGTGTGATATAGCATGTGTGATATAGCATGTGTGATATAGCATGTGTGATATAGCATGTGTGATATAGCATGTGTGATACAGCATATGTGATATAGCATATGTGATATAGCATATGTGATATAGCATGTGTGATATAGCATATGTGATATAGCATGTGTGATACAGCATATGTGATATAGCATGGTTTGAGTGTGGTCAGCCCACGTTGCAATGAGCTGCCCCCAGCCAGGGCATCCACCAACGGCCGTTCCCCCGTGCCAGACGAGACCATGGGGGCCACGCTGGGCGTGTGGCAAAAAGGGACATTTCGCCAAAGAGCACAGATCTAAACATCAGGGAAACAGGAAGGGGAGGGGGCTGTGCCCGGGCTGCTCACAGCTCCCTCCCAACTGGGACATGAAACAGCCCAGTTGTGCCAGTTCTCAATGGGGCGCGATGCTCCCGCACCTACAGGAGAGGAAATGTATTTGAATTTCTGTATAGAGGCTTTGCCCCAGAGGTCCTGGTTGCCCTTGGTGGGCTGCAGCTGCCATGTCCTTAATTGGGCTGCAGCTGCGATGTCCTTAATTGGGCTGCAGCTGCCGTGTCCTTAATTGGGCTGCAGCTGTGATGTCCTTAATTGGGCTGCAGCTGCTGTGTCCTTGATTGGGCTGCAGCTGCCGTGTCCTTAATTGGGCTGCAGCTGCCATGTCCTTAATTGGGCTGCAGCTGTGATGTCCTTAATTGGGCTGCAGCTGCCGTGTCCTTAATTGGGCTGCAGCTGTGATGTCCTTAATTGGGCTGCAGCTGCCATGTCCTTAATTGGGCTGCAGCTGCCATGTCCTTAATTGGGCTGCAGCTGTGATGTCCTTAATTGGGCTGCAGCTGCCGTGTCCTTAATTGGGCTGCAGCTGTGATGTCCTTAATTAGGCTGCAGCTGTGATGTCCTTAATTGGGCTGCAGCTGCCGTGTCCTTAATTGGGCTGCAGCTGTGATGTCCTTAATTAGGCTGCAGCTGTGATGTCCTTAATTGGGCTGCAGCTGCCGTGTCCTTAATTGGGCTGCAGCTGTGATGTCCTTGATGGGCTGCAGCTGCCATGTCCTTAATTGGGCTGCAGCTGCCGTGTCCTTAATTGGGCTGCAGCTGTGATGTCCTTAATTGGGCTGCAGCTGCCGTGTCCTTAATTGGGCTGCAGCTGTGATGTCCTTAATTGGGCTGCAGCTGCCATGTCCTTAATTGGGCTGCAGCTGTGATGTCCTTAATTGGGCTGCAGCTGCCGTGTCCTTAATTGGGCTGCAGCTGTGATGTCCTTAATTGGGCTGCAGCTGCCATGTCCTTAATTGGGCTGCAGCTGTGATGTCCTTAATTGGGCTGCAGCTGCCATGTCCTTAATTGGGCTGCAGCTGTGATGTCCTTAATTGGGCTGCAGCTGCCATGTCCTTGATTGGGCTGCAGCTGCCATGTCCTTAATTGGGCTGCAGCTGTGATGTCCTTAATTGGGCTGCAGCTGCTGTGTCCTTAATTGGGCTGCAGCTGCCGTGTCCTTAATTGGGCTGCAGCTGCCATGTCCTTAATTGGGCTGCAGCTGCCATGTCCTTAATTGGGCTGCAGCTGCCATGTCCTTAATTGGGCTGCAGCTGCCATGTCCTTAATTGGGCTGCAGCTGCTGTGTCCTTAATTGGGCTGCAGCTGCCATGTCCTTGATGGGCTGCAGCTGTGACCATTTTTTTCCCATATCCATAATTGGGATAAAAGGGGGTGGGTTGGCCATTCAGGGAGAGCCTTGGAGGAGCCCTGACCAGGGAGAGAGCAGCGTGCAGAAGAAGGAGCCTGTGCTGTGCAGATCTGCAGCCATGAGAACACGCCGGGCAGGTATGGAATTTAGAGATCTGATAACAACAGCAGTATGGGGCTCCAGAAATAAAACAGCAACACGCACCCGCTGCCCCTTCCAATGACCAATTCAGCAACTCAACCAACGGCCCAGCCAAACCCATGGACACCCCAGGAATGCCAGGAACGGCTCCCTGGGGACAGGGTGGCCCTGGCCATGAAGGCGTGGGGGCGGCACCCCTGGGTGGCCTTTGCCGTGAAGGTGGGCAGGCACCCGCTGATAGCGAGGGCAGTTTGCCGTCTCTATAACACCCCTGATGACTCTGCTGTCTGCCTCCCCTTTTGGGTCGATACGGGATCAGGCGTTACCATCACCCCGAACATACACTGGCCTTTACAGTGGAAACTGGGAGAAGCCCCCATGGTGGGCAGGGCTGGAGGGTTATCCCAAAAATCACCCAACCAGTAGCGATAACGCTCTGCACCGAAAGAGGACCGGGGAGAACTATCACCCCTTCCCCATATGTCAGAATGCCCACCCTTGCTGGGGAGGGATGCCCTAGCCCTGTTGGATGTCAGGATGATAAATTTATGCTAAGGGCCACTGCTGCATACCCGCTGCTACCCATCAAACTAACATGGAAATCAGCAGACCCAGTGTGGGTCGAGCAGTGACCCTTGCCAAAGCCTCGAATGATTGCCCTTCTTGAGCTAATGGGCTGTGAGCTACAGCGGAACCACATAGAGCCCTCCGCAAGCCCGTGGAACATCCCCATCTTTGTGATACCCAAACGATCCGGTGAGCGCTTCCGCCTCCTGCACGGCCTGCGAGAGGTGAACAAAACAATTCAACCAATGGGTCCTGTACAAACTTTGCTGCCCATGAACTCATGATGCCAAGAACAGCCCTGTGCAGTGCTCGACATCAAAGACTGCTTCTCTTCCATTCCCCTGCACGATGAACACAAAGAGTTGTTTGCCTTTTCCGTCACCTTCCCGAGCAGCCAGCAGCCCAGCCTGCGCTTCCAGTGGAGAGTTTGCCCCAGGGAATGGTCAACTCCCCAACCATTTGTCAAATCACGGTGTGTCGGGTCCGGCTCTCTGTCTCTGCCCGGACACGGGTAGGGTGGTTCTTGGGTGGCACGCGTTTCAAAGGACGAGTCTGGACTCTTCAGCTTTTCAATCTTCAGATTGTTTATTGTTTCTTATCTACAAAATTTTCTGTCTGCCCAACAGAGGTCTGATCTGCAAGGCAGCCAAGGGCACTCATGACCACCCACGGGGTGGTCATGTCTTTTTATACTAAAATCTACGTACATGATATTTACTTTTATTTTCCAATACTTTTCACCCATGTTGGCAAGTACACCTTCACCATAAACCAATCCCCAAGTGCCAACATCACCACAGGAGATGGAAGACAAGAAGAAGAAAGAAGGAGGACGAGACACGCCCTGATCCCTCCATCTTGTCTCCATAACCCCCCTGTACCAAAAACCTTAAAGTTTATATCTCACCCTCTAAATGTGTCCCTTTTACACCCTTCACTCGAAAGTGATTCTCAAGTCCTCAAACTGCTGTCACTTCTGTGGATGGATCAAAATCAAGCCACCAAGCACTCTTGGCAACATTCCAGGATTTCCGAGACCCCCAAGGGTTCTCCTGGCATCTCTGGACATCGGGAACGATGTGCTGAGATCCCACAACAGTGGACCGAGCCCTAGCGCCAGCCCGGCAGAGCGATCCGACTGTGACCATTATTCAATACATGGACAACATCCTGATCGTGACTCTACTTCGAGCCAGGTAGACCAGCCAGTGTCGACAGTTTTCTGAGATCTTGAAAATAAATGGGTTCGAAATCACGAGTGCAAAAATAAAAAGGGACCGTGCATCACCTTTTTGGGAGTGGGAATTTCAAACTCCTATATAACCCCTCCCCAGATAAAAATTTGTCGAGACATCGAGACACTCCATGACAGGCAGCAGCTGGTGGGATCCCTACAATGGCTCCGCAACATCATCCTGATCCCCCCCGAGGTCATGGACCCCCTAAACGACCCCTGAGAGGGAGAAACCCATGGGAGCGGAAAACTCTGACACCGAAGCGATGAACACCAGAAGCGATGAGCTCACTCAGTTTTATTGAACATCAGATGTCAGTGATCACGCTCACCCAGATGGGACCCGGGAGCACTGATTCACCTGTATGTCCACTTCACAAAGAAAGGGGAGTAGGAGCGCTCCCGACAAAGCCCAACCATACAATGGGCGGTGTTGGGATAAACCATCACACGTAGGAGCCCTGGCCCAAGGCCCCCCAACAAAGCCCAGCCATACAATGGGTGGTGTTGGAAAAACCATCACACGTAGGAGCGCTGGCCCAAGGGCTCCCGACAAAGCCCAGCCGATACAATGGGTGGTGTTGGGATAAACCATCACACGTAGGAGCCCTGGCCCAAGGGCTCCCAACAAAGCCCAACCATACAATGGGCGGTGTTGGGATAAACCATCACACGTGGGAGCCCTGGCCCAAGGGCCCCTGACAAAACCCAGCCATACAATGGGCGGTGTTGGCAAAACCATCACGCGTAGGAGCCCTGGCCCAAGGGCTCCTGACAAAGCCCAACCATACAATGGGTGGTGTTGGGATAAACCATCACGTGTAGGAGCCCTGGCCCAAGGGCTCCCAACAAAGCCCAATTGATACAATGGGTACTCTTAGGAAAACCATCACACGTAGGAGCCCTAGCCCAAGGGCCCCTGACAAAGCCCAGCCATACAATGGGTACTCTTAGGAAAACCATCACACGTAGGAGCGCTGGCCCAAGGGCTCCTGACAAAGCCCAGCCATACAATGGGTGGTGTTGGATAAACCATCACACGTAGGAGCGCTGGCCCAAGGGCTCCCGACAAAGCCCAGCCGATACAATGGGTGGTGTTGGGATAAACCATCACACGTAGGAGCGCTAGCCCAAGGGCTCCCAAGAAAGCCCAACCGATACAATGGG
Organism: Agelaius phoeniceus; assembly: GCF_051311805.1. Lineage (NCBI taxonomy): Eukaryota > Metazoa > Chordata > Aves > Passeriformes > Icteridae > Agelaius > Agelaius phoeniceus. Next base: position 1,013,530 of record NC_135291.1, on the reverse strand, counting down.
TACTCTTAGGAAAACCATCACACGTAGGAGCCCTGGCCCAAGGGCTCCTGACAAAGCCCAGCCATACAATGGGTGGTGTTGGGATAAACCATCACACGTAGGAGCCCTGGCCCAAGGGCTCCCAACAAAGCCCAGCCATACAATGGGTGGTGTTGGAAAAACCATCACACGTAGGAGCCCTGGCCCAAGGGCTCCTGACAAAGCCCAGGCATACAATGGGTGGTGTTGGATAAACCATCACACGTAGGAGCCCTGGCCCAAGGGCTCCTGACAAAGCCCAACCATACAATGGGTGCTCTTAGGAAAACCATCACACGTAGGAGCCCTGGCCCAAGGGCTCCCGACAAAGCCCAGCCATACAATGGGTGGTGTTGGGAAACCATCACACGCTTTTTCCCCAGGAGTTGAGCACCTTAGCAGCCTTATCATGAAAGGCAGGAAACTCGCCCTAAGGCGTTTGGGCATCAAACCCGCCAGGATATATCTGCCCTTCCGCACGCAGCTTTCCGTGCAGTCAGTGTCAATATCAGAGCATCCAGCCATAGCCCTTGCTGGGTTTGGAGCAGAGATTCTCTACGCAGCAAAACCCCCTTGGACTCGGCTGCTCGCGATTGATCTCCTGCCAAAAATAATGGATCGGCCACGAGCAGCACCCACGGCCTTCATGGACTCATCTTCACCAACCTCCACCGCAGCAGTGGGAGGGCAGTCAGGAGAGCAGGGGCAATGCATCAAACACCGACCCCACACTTCCAGTCCAGCAGCTCGAATGCCAGTGGCAATGCATCAAAATAACCAATCCTACGCTTCCAGTGCAGCAGCTCGAATGCCAGGGGCTGTGCATCAAACACCAACCCCACGCTTCCAGTCCAGCAGCTCGAATGCCAGCGGCAATGCATCAAAACCACTGATCCTATGCTTTCGGTCCAGCAGCTCGAATGCCAGGGGCAATGCATCAAACACCAACCCCAGGCTTTCAGTCCAGCAGCTTGAATGCCAGTGGCAATGCATCAAAACACCAACCCCATGCTTTCGGTCCAGCAGCTCGAATGCCAGGGGCAATGCATCAAACACCAACCCCAGGCTTTCAGTCCAGCAGCTCAAATGCCAGCGGCAATGCATCAAAACCACTGATCCTATGCTTTCGGTCCAGCAGCTCGAATGCCAGGGGCAATGCATCAAACACCGACCCCACGCTTCCAGTCCAGCAGCTCGAAGCAGCCGCCGTGGCCCTAGCTTGTGGGCTGTTCCCTGAAGAGCGCCTCAGCATCGTAACCAGCTCTATGTTTGTGGCTGAACTCTGCCTTAGCCATGGCTGGACCCGGCATATCAGTGTCCACGGTGGTGATGATGCTGGAAGAGGCACTTTTTTGCAAAAAGGCGCCATATCTATCATCCACATTAACTGTGGAGAGCTTTGTGGACAGCTGGCCAGCTGAGAAAGGTCACGTCGACATAATAGCGTTGGTTGAGTTAGAAGGAGGCAAGTCGAGGATTCAGCAGTCAGTGTCCAACCACTGACAAGGACATTGTGCCCTTGGTGCAACAGCAGGGTAGAGGAGAGGATCTCATGCCAAAAATATGAGGATAGTTTCAGCAGAATAACCACAAGAATGTAGAAGCAGTAACAAAATAACCATAAGAATATAGAAGTAGGCGTGGTTGACCGATAAGTGATTAACCAATAATGAGCTCAGCTTTGCAATATGTATGAGCTTCATTAACACCAATATAAATATGTGTGAACTATCAATAAAGTTGGAGATTTGCTGATCGCTCATATTGAGCGCCGCATTTCTCCCGCCGATCCAACCGTTAACAGCCATGATCCGGGTAAGGGATTCTCTCAAATCAGCAACGACAAGGCAGACGCTGCCACAAGAGGGCTGTGGACGCTGAGAGGTGCCCGTCAACCACACGAGTCCCTTCATCATAGGGGAGCTAAAGCACTCGTGAAAAACTGCGGGATTTGGGCCGCTGGCGTGAAACGCATCATCATCACCACCGCCAGAAATCACCACTGTGCGCCAGCAGAGTCAACCCCAGAGGCCTCAAAGCCGCAGAGATACAGCAGACAGACTTTAGATAAAACAGACTTTGATCTAAATAAAACACAACGTGTTATGTCGACGTGTCAGCTGCTAAGGGCCCGAGCGTCACAGAATCACAGAGTCACAGAGTCACAGAGTCACAGAGTCACAGTCACAGAGTCACAGAGTCACAGAGTCACAGAGTCACAGTCACAGAGTCACAGAGTCACAGAATCACAGTCACAGAGTCACAGAATCACAGAGTCACAGAGTCACAGAATCACAGAGTCACAGAGTCACAGTCACAGAGTCACAGAGTCACAGAATCACAGAGTCACAGAATCACAGAGTCACAGAGTCACAGTCACAGAGTCACAGAATCACAGAGTCACAGAGTCACAGAGTCACAGAGTCACAGAGTCACAGAGTCACAGAATCACAGAGTCACAGAGTCACAGTCACAGAGTCACAGTCACAGAGTCACAGAGTCACAGAATCACAGAGTCACAGTCACAGAGTCACAGAATCACAGAGTCACAGAGTCACAGAATCACAGAGTCACAGAGTCACAGTCACAGAGTCACAGAGTCACAGAATCACAGAGTCACAGAATCACAGAGTCACAGAGTCACAGTCACAGAGTCACAGTCACAGAGTCACAGAGTCACAGAATCACAGAGTCACAGTCACAGAGTCACAGAGTCACAGAGTCACAGAGTCACAGAATCACAGAGTCACAGAGTCACAGTCACAGAGTCACAGAGTCACAGAATCACAGAGTCACAGAATCACAGAGTCACAGTCACAGAGTCACAGAGTCACAGAGTCACAGAATCACAGAATCACAGAGTCACAGAGTCACAGAGTCACAGAATCACAGAGTCACAGAGTCACAGTCACAGAGTCACAGTCACAGAGTCACAGAGTCACAGTCACAGAGTCACAGTCACAGAGTCACAGAGTCACAGAATCACAGAGTCACAGTCACAGAGTCACAGAGTCACAGAGTCACAGAGTCACAGAATCACAGAGTCACAGAGTCACAGTCACAGAGTCACAGAGTCACAGAATCACAGAGTCACAGAATCACAGAGTCACAGTCACAGAGTCACAGAGTCACAGAGTCACAGAATCACAGAATCACAGAGTCACAGAATCAGTCACAGTCACAGAGTCACAGAGTCACAGAATCACAGAATCACAGAGTCACAGAGTCACAGAGTCACAGTCACAGAGTCACAGAATCACAGAATCACAGAGTCACAGTCACAGAGTCACAGAGTCACAGAGTCACAGAGTCACAGAATCACAGAGTCACAGAGTCACAGTCACAGAGTCACAGAGTCACAGAGTCACAGAGTCACAGAGTCACAGAATCAGTCACAGTCACAGAGTCACAGTCACAGAGTCACAGTCACAGAATCACAGTCACAGTCACAGAATCACAGTCACAGAATCACAGAGTCACAGTCACAGAATCACAGTCACAGAATCACAGAGTCACAGTCACAGAGTCACAGAGTCACAGAGTCACAGAATCACAGAGTCACAGTCACAGAGTCACAGTCACAGAGTCACAGAATCACAGAGTCACAGAGTCACAGTCACAGAGTCACAGAATCACAGAGTCACAGAGTCACAGAATCACAGAGTCACAGTCACAGAGTCACAGAATCACAGAGTCACAGTCACAGAGTCACAGAATCACTGAGTCACAGAATCACAGAGTCACAGTCACAGAGCCACACAGTCACAGAGTCGCAGTCACAGAGTCACAGAATCACTGAGTCACAGAATCACAGAGTCACAGTCACAGAATCACAGAGTCACAGTCACAGAGTCACAGAGTCACAGTCACAGAATCACAGTCACAGTCACAGAGTCACAGAGTCACAGAATCACAGTCACAGAGTCACAGTCACAGAGTCACAGTCACAGAATCACAGTCACAGAATCACAGAGTCACAGAGTCACAGTCACACAATCACAGAATCAATCACAGAATTTCTTGGTTGGAAGAGCCCCTCCAGATCCTCCAGTCCAACCCATGTTCTAACACCTCAGCTAGATCATGGCACCCAGTGCCACGTCTGTTCTGTTTTTAAACACATCGAGGGATGGTGACTCCACCGCCTCCCTGGGTAGATGATTCCAGTATTTGGCCACTCTTTCTGTGCAAAGCTTCCTCCTCTATTCCAGCCTTATCTGTATCTCCCTTGGCACAGCTTGAGACTGCATCCTCTTGTTCTGTCTGTTGTTTCCTGGAGAAAGAGACCGACCCCAGCCCAGCACAGCCACCCCTCAGGACACTGAAGGGAGTGATGAGGTCACCTCTGAGCCTCCTTTCCTCCAGGCTGAGCAGCCCCAGCTCCCTCGGTCGCTCCTCACAGGGTTTGTGTCCCCAGCCCCTCTCCAGCCTCGCTGCCCCCTCTGGACACGCTCAAGCCTCTCAATGTCCCTCCTGAACTGAGGGGCCAGAACTGGGCACAGCACTCAGGGTGTGCCTCACCTTGAGTGCCAGCACAGGGGCACAATGAGCTCCCTGCTCCTGCTGCCCACACCACTCCTGATCCAGGCCGGGAGCCCTTGGCTCTGAGCCTCCTTTCCTCCAGGCTGAGCAGCCCCAGCTCCCTCGGTTGCTCCTCACAGGGTTTGTGTTCCCAGCCCCTCTCCAGCCTTGCTGCCTCCTCTGGACACGCTCGAGCCTCTCAATGTCCCTCCTGAACCGAGGGCCCAGAGCTGGGCACAGCACTCAGGGTGTGCCTCACCTTGAGTGCCAGCACAGGGGCACAATGAGCTCCCTGCTCCTGATCCAGGCCGGGAGCCCTTGGCTCTGAGCCTCCTTTCCTCCAGGCTGGGCAGCCCCAGCTCCCTCAGTTGTTCCTCACAGGGTTTGTGTCCAAGCCCCTCACCAGCCTCGCTGCCCCCTCTGGACATGCTCGAGCCTCTCAATGTCCCTCCTGAGCTGAGGGGCCAGAACTGGGCATGGCACTCGAGGTGTGCCCTCACCTTGAATGCCAGCACAGGGGCACAATGAGCTCCCTGCTCCTGCTGCCCACACCACCCCTGATCCAGGCCAGGAGCCCTTGGCCTTCTTGGCCACCTGGGCACGCTGCTGGCTCATGCTCAGCCTGCTGTCACCATCACGCCCAGGTCCCTTTGTGCCTGGCCCCTGTCCAGCCACGCCATGCCCAGCCTGTGACCGTGGTCACAAGCGTTTTCAGGATGAGGAAGAGACGAGAATGTTGACTCTATGATCAGAAGGCTTGATTTATTATTTTATGATATATGTTACATTAAGACTATACTAAAAAGAAATAGAAAGGAAAAGGTTTCTTGAGAAGCTAGCTAAGCTAAGAATAGAAATGAATGAATAACAAAGATCTGTGTCTCAGACAGAGAGCAAGAGCCAGCTCTGCCATGAGTGGTCAGGAAATCCAAACACCCACAGGAGACCAATCACGGCTCTGCCTGTTGCATTCCACAGCAGCAGATAACCATTGTTCACTTTTGGTTGCTGAAACTGCAGCTTCTCACAAGGAAAAACCCTAAGGAAGGATTTTTCATGGAAGGTGTCTGCGACAGTGGGCAATAATCAGGGGGCCGCATCAGCCCAGGGAATCTCTCAGTGATATTTTGTACCCGGGCCCCAGGGAGGCAACAGGCCTGGTCCACATGTGGGGCCCTGGGTTCCCTTCAGAAGGGAAGCACCTACCACGATTACCCCACCACGATTGCCACGATTGCCCTACCACGATTACCACAATTACCCTACCACGACTACCCTACCATTACCCTACCACGATTGCCCTACCACGATTACCCTACCACGATTGCCCTTCCACGATTGCCCTACCACGATAACCCTTCCACGATTGCCCTACCAAGATTACCACGATTGCCCTACCACGATTGCCCTACCAAGATTACCACGATTGCCCTACCACGATTGCCCTACCACGATTACCCTTCCACGATTGCCCTACCACGATTGCCCTACCACGATAGCCCTACCACGATTGCCCTACCACGATTACCCTTCCACAATTACCCTACCACGATTGCCCTTCCACGATTGCCCTTCCACGATTGCCCTACCACGATTGCCCTACCACGATTGCCACAATTACCCTACCACGATTGCCCTGCCACGATTGCCCTACCACGATCGCCCTACCACGATTGCCCTGCCACGATTGCCCTACCACGATTGCCACGATTGCCCTACCATGATTGCCCTGCCACGATTGCCCTTCCACGATTGCCACGATTGCCCTACCACGATTGCCCTACCACGATTACCCTACCATTACCCTACCACGATTGCCCTGCCACGATTGCCCTACCGCGATTGCCACGATTGCCCTTCCACGATTGCCCTACCACGATTGCCCTTCCACGATTGCCTTACCACAATTACCCTACCACAATTGCCCTACCACGATTACCACGATTGCCCTTCCACGATTACCCTACCACGATTGCCCTACCACGATTACCACGATAACCCTACCACGATTGCCCTACCACGATTGCCCTACCACGATTACCACGATTGCCCTACCACAATTACCCTACCACGATTGCCCTACCACAATTGCCACGATTACCCTACCACGATTGCCCTACCATGATTACCCTACCATTACCCTACCACGATTGCCCTACCACGATTGCCCTTCCACGATTGCCCTACCATTACCCTACCACAATTACCCTACCACGATTGCCCTTCCACGATTGCCCTACCACGATTACCCTACCACGATTGCCCTACCATGATTACCCTACCATTACCCTACCACGATTGCCCTACCACGATTGCCCTTCCACGATTGCCCTACCATTACCCTACCACAATTACCCTACCACGATTGCCCTTCCACGATTGCCCTACCACGATTGCCCTACCACGATTGCCCTACCATTACCCTTCCACGATTGCCCTACCACGATTGCCCTGCCATGATAACCCTACCACGATTGCCCTACCACGATTGCCCTTCCATGATTGCCCTTCCACGATTGCCCTCCTTTTCCTCGTGATGCTGGCGGCAGTGACCCATCTTGCAGACCAATCACACCTGGGCTTTCACAGGGCAGACAATTTTCCCCGAAATCGTCCAGCTGGGTCTCGAGACCCAGGACCTCGTACCTGTTCTGGAGCGGTCCCTGGCTGGCTGACGGGGATGGGGAGGAGTTTTTGTTATTGCCTCCCCGAACAGGGACCCATCCCCACTCCCCCTCACCCCCCGGTGCCCTTCCATTGCCTGGGAGCCCCGGGTCAGGGGCCGCCCTTAAGGGTGGGAGGGCTGAGCTCCAACAGTCGATTCCCCTTTCACTTTTCCCCTTTCAATTTCTATTTCCCTTTTCCCCTTTCTATTTCCCTTTCATTTCCCTTTCAATTTCTATTTCCCTTTCACTTTTCCCCTTTCTATTTCCCTTTCATTTCCCTTTCACTTTCTATTTCCCTTTCACTTTTCCCCTTTCTATTTCTATTTCCCTTTCACTTCCCTTTCACTTTCTATTTCCCTTTCAATTTCTATTTCCCTTTAATTTCCCTTTCACTTTTCCCTTTCACTTTTCCCCTATTTCCCTTTCACTTTCCCTTTCACTTTCTATTTCCCTTTCATTTCCCTTTCAATTTCTATTTCCCTTTCACTTTCCCCATTCACTTTCTATTTCCCTTTCACTTTTCTCTTTCACTTTTCCCTTTCACTTTCTATGTCCTATTCATTTCCCTTTCAATTTCTATTTCCCTTTCACTTTTCCCCTTTAACTTTCTATTCCCTTTTCACTTTCACTTTCTATTTATTTCCCTTTCACTTTCCCTTTCTATTCCCCTTTCACTTTTCCCCTTTAACTTTCTATTCCCCTTTCACTTTTCCCTTTCACTTTCTATTTCCCTTTCACGTTCCCCTTTCGCTTTCTATTTCCTTTTCGCTTTCTATTTCCTTTTCACTTTTCCCTTTCAATTTCCCTTTCACTTTCTATTTCCCTTTCGCTTTTCCCTTTCACTTTCTATTCCCTTTTCATTTCCCTTTCACTTTCTATTTCCCTTTCACTTCCCCTGATACTCCTTGACCTTTCCACTTCCTCCTGAAGCTCAGCCACCAGTGAAAGGAGGTCGTTCACTGTGACCGTGGTCACGAGGGTTTTCAGGATGAAGAAGAGATGAGAGTGTTGACTCCATGATCAGAAGGCTTTGTTTATTATTTTATGATATATGTTACATTAGACTATACTAAAAAGCAATAGAAAGGAAAAGGTTTCTTCAGAAGCTAGCTAAGCTAAGAGTAGACAAGAATGAATAACAAAGATCTGTGTCTCAGACAGAGAGCAAGAGCCAGCTCTGCCATGAGTGGTCAGGAAATCCAAACACCCACAGGAGACCAATCACGGCTCTGCCTGTTGCATTCCACAGCAGCAGATAACCATTGTTTACTTTTGGTTGCTGAAACTGCAGCTTCTCACGAGGAAAAACCCTAAGAGAGGATTTTTCATGGAAGATGTCTGCGACAAGCACTAACGAAGAAACCGGTGAGGACAGGACAGGGGCAGCGCAGCTCTGAGCAGGGCAGGGAGAGGCGAAGCTCAGGAGTCCCAAAGCACAAAGAGGTTCAGGATTCCCAAGGCACAAGGAAATTCAGGATTCCCGGTCCACACAAGGTTCAGGATTCCCAAGGCCCAAGGAAGGTCAGGATTCCCAGGGCACACAAAGTTCAGGATTCCTGGTGCACACGAAAGTCAGGATTCCTGGGATATGCAAAGTTCAGAATTCCCACAGCAAAGGAAGTTCAGGATTCCCAGAGCACAGGAGATTCAGGATTCCAAGAGCACACAAACAGAGCAATTCCTGGGGCACACGGAATTCAGGATTCCAGGGGCACACAAAATTCAGGATTCCAGGGGCACACAAAATTCAGGATTCCCAGGGCACACAAAATTCAAGATTCCCAGGGCACAAAAAATTCAGGATTCCCAAGGTACATGAAATTCAGGATTCCCGGGGCACACGTGGTTCAGGATTCCCAGGGCACACGAAGTTCACAGTTCCTGGGGCACACAGAATTCAGGATTCCCGGGGCACACGGAATTCAGGATTCCCGGGGCACACGGAATTCAGGATTCCCGGGGCACAGGAAATTCAGGATTCCCGGGGCACAGGAAATTCAGGATTCCAGGGACACACAGAATTCAGGATTGCCGGGGCACACGGAATTCAGGATTCCTGGGCACAGGAAATTCAGGATTGCCGGGGCACAGGAAATTCAGGATTCCTGGGGCACAGGAATTGCAGGATTCCCAGAGCACACGGAATTCAGGATTCCAGGGGCACAGGAATTGCAGGACTCCCGGGGCACAGGAGCGGACCCTGATCGGTCCCTCAGGGCTGAGCTCCGGCGGTGCCAGGGAATTCTCTCTGCAGGCACAGCCCGGCCGCCCTCCTCCCATGCCCAAAGAGCCACAGAGAGACGCTGCCCCCAACCCCTGCCCCCATCCTCCGCTGTCTCTGCTCCCCCCTCCCAGAGAAACTCCCAAAAACCAGAGCAGTTCCCCCTCCCCGCCTTCTCAGCCCTCAGAGCCTCTCAGCAACTCAATGGGGAAAAAAACCCCAAAGTAACAAGGAGAGAACAGAAAATCCCAATCCCCAACAGGGCGGGGGTGGCTGCGGTTTTTGGGGTCCCAGCGACGCCCGGGGCGGGCTCAGTGCTCAGCAGCCCCCAAACCACAGCCGGGTGTGAGAAACAAAGTTCACTCCTGGGAAATTGCCAACGTTTAATAGGGGCTATAAAAGGACTTTAGCACAAGAAGTCGCCTCTAACTGAACCCATCGTTCTCCAGAGCCGGTCCCGCGGCGGGGCTGCAAACACATTCCTGAGTCTGGACATTGCTCAAACATTCCCGGGAGGTTTGGATGCTCCAGGAGCTCCTGTTGGCTTTGAACCTCTGCCTTTGTCTGCTGGACACTCTGTGGATTGGGTCCATGTATTTGATTTCTTCTCCTGGTTCCATCCCGTTGTTTCACACCCCCTGATCGATTCATAAATTCTCCTCAGGTTTGTGTCGCTGCTGTCATCACCTGGAGAGGCCGGGCCCAGGCGTGAGAAACAAGGGAATTGTTTTACACCACTGAGTCAGTTACATAAAAGCATTTTAACATGTACTGTCCCTATTTTAATATTTATTATTTGTCTATTTAATTTTTTGAACATTTTAATGCCTGTGATATATTGATTTCTTACTTTTGTTTATTATTTATTATTTTTAGATGTAAAAATATATTACTGCAGAAGTGACTGCGCGAGTTGGGATTTTCAACAACCAAATTGTGAAATTGCAGCTCTCAACCTTTCTGAAATCTTCCAGTGGAAAGGTTCCCAAACTCTCCCAGCAGCATTGGTCACCACGGGAAAAGCCCCTGCATCATTTCAGAGAAAAGTCCCTTCCCCAGCAGCTTCCGCAATAACTCCCTTCCACTTTCGTTTCTGAGCTGCTTCTGTTTCAGGGCCTCATTCCAGCTCCGATTCCTCATTCTCTACAGCCTGAGAGGGAGGGTTTCGTTTAACCGGCTCCAGCGCTGGCTCAGAGACAAACTGAGAGGGCGCTGGCCGCTTTCCTGGCTGTCTGTCTGAACCCACTATCACTGGCAAGCCCATTTTCTCAAAAGAAAAGTCTCTTTTGGGGACAGCCGAATCCTTTTGTCCAATTCCCAGTTTTTGCAAATTGTCCACCAAAGATTTTAAACCCTCTTCGATAGCAGTATTATTCACAATAACCTCTCCTTCCTTATCCTTTTCACATAGAGCGTGCTTAGTTTCTAAATTACTGTCATCAACAGTTTCTTCACTCTGAGTGCAGCTGTGCTGTGCTCTGCACACCAATCCCCAGAGAGGTTTTTCACTCCCATTACAGCTGTGCCTTGTCCTGCACACCAATCCCAAGAGAGGTTTTTCACTCCCATTACAGCTTTGTCCTGTGCTCTGCACACCAATCCCCACAGAGGTTTTTTATTCTGATTACAGCTCTGTCCTGTGTCCTGCACACCAATCCCCAGAGAGGTTTTTCACTCCGATTACAGCTTTGTCCTGTCCTGCACACCAATCCCCAGAGAGGTTTTTTATTCTGATTACAGCTCTGTCCTGTGTCCTGCACACCAATCCCCAGAGAGGTTTTTCACTCCCATTACAGCTCTGTCCTGTGTCTGACAGCCCGGCCCCCCCAAGGGGCAGCAGCTTCCTCATTCCCGCTCGGAGCTGGAGGAGCTCTCGGTCCATCCAATGCTCGATTCTGAGCTCAGGGGCCGTGGGCTGCCTGCGGGGATATCTGAGGCGGCAGGAAACAGCTGCTGAGCTGAAGTTGCTGGGAATGCCTGAGGCTGTTCTGACTCGGAGGCAAGGGCTGCACAAGCCCCAGCAGCAGCAGCTGCTGCTTTCCTCTCTGCCTTTAGGGCTTGCAGCACCTCTATGCTAATTTCCCACAAAGCAGCAGATTTCGGCGCCTCTTTGGCCTCACTCTGGCCAGATGCAACACAGTCCCACAACATCCGCCCCACAGCTTCCCATGCTGAAATCTCAAAGGCGACCGCTGCTCCTGCTGTGAGGTCACGGTGCCAAGCCCAATAGTCCCTTCACGCTGGAAGCATCGCACTTTTGTTCTCTCTTGGAGAGGATGTGTTGGAGGAGTTTCTGAACACCTTCCCTTCCATGTCCAGACCCCATCTCCTGCCCGGCCGCTCACCTTGATCAGGGTGAGATTCAAGTCGGCTACGATTGGGGCTCCAGGACCCTTTCCCTCTCCCCGGGGCAGTGAGGAGACTTTCGAGCGGTTTCTCCTCTCCTCGAGGGTTGGCTCCGATGCCCTGCGCAGCGGCCAAATCGCCGACCTCGAGTCCCTTTGGTGCTACGACCTTGGGCCTGCCCGCGTTCCCCACCAGAATCGCGGGGCGCGGAGGTTCGGGGCCATCACCCCGTGACCACCAGGATCCTGTGGAGCCAAATTTCTCATCCCTAAAAGGACCTTATTGATCATAAATCCCCGCTGTCCGCGCGTCTCTGGCTAACACACGATTGGTCAATCCCAGCTGTGCACGCGTCTAAATTGGAATGCTGATTGGATCTCCTGATTTTTCATGTCTTGCTGTGGTCGTCTGGCCCACCCATGCCTCACTTTTTTCTCTCTTTCCCAAGCCTGCTGAGTCCTGATTGCTCTTCTTCCTGTCTCTCTTTCAAGGCTACACCGACCCCATTTCTGACCACGTCCATTATTCATTGCTGGTGCCCATTGGTGCAAGCAGGCTGGATTGTGCATCGGCTGAGTGCGGCCATCGTCCTGCAAGAACTCCTCCGTCTGCAAAAGACTCCCAGCATGGATCAGTGAAAATTCCCAGAAAATTCCCCAGATTCGTCTCAAATCCCATGTGGGGAGGGGACAGGTGACAGCAGCGATGTCCCCGATGATGTCATGGCCCACAATGATGTCACAGCGGTGACATCACTGACCCCGCAGCAGCCTCGGGATGTCCTCGATGGCTTTTTGGCACCGCTCGGCCACCGTGCGGCCATCGGAGCCACCAGGGCCACCAGAGCCCCCAGGGCCCTTTGTGAGGAGCCTGCAGATGTCCCCAAGTGTCCCCAGCAGGTGACGCGTGGCCAGGCGGGCGCTGGCCTCCCACAGCCGCTCAGCCTCGGCCACCGTGGCCACCGAGGCCTTGGGGACATCAGGGGACGCCTCCTTTGTCCCCTTGTCCCCTTCAGGGTGGCCTCGATGGCCTCGAGCTGGTGCCACCTCTCAAAGACGAAACACCCGGCTCTTGGACACGCGGCCACCACCAAGCGCTCCAGCGGCCCCAGGGCCACCGGCCAGCGCTGTCCCCTCCTGGTGGCCGCCTCCTCCTGTCTGGCACCCTCTTCCTCCTCTCTGGCTGCCTCTTCTTCCTCTCTGGCAGCCTCTTCCTCCTCTCTGGCAGCCTCCTCCTCCTCCTCCTCCTCCTCCTCCTCCTCCTCCTCCTCCTCCTCCTCCTCAGTGCCCACCGCCACCCGGGCCTTGAGCACAGCCCAATCCGAGGCCACCTCCTCCCTGTCCAGGGCCACCGGTGGCTGCTGGGCCATGGCCACCGTGTTGTCCCCACCCTGTGTCCCTGCGGGTGGCCTCACACTGCAGGTCCCCGGCCCGGGCGGTGGCCTCGGTGGTGGCCTCGGTGGTGGCCTCGGTGGTGGCCTTGGTGGTGGCCTCATCCCCACTGGCCTCATCCCCACGGGCCCCGCAGAGCTCAGAGGTGCCCCGGGCCAGCCGGTACCAGCTCTGGGCCAGCACCTGCCAGGCCCAGGCTGAGGCTCCCACCTTGGCCCAGGTGGCCCCGGGGTGGGCCTGAGGGTGGCCAGGGCCTGGCGCAGGGAGGGGACATGGCGGTGGCCCGGGGAGGGGACAGCACGGAGGGTCAGGGCCTTGTGGCGGCTCCAGGCATGGCTGCTCAGGGACCCTGGGCACAGGCGCTGCTGCTCGTCCCTCTGCGGCCCGGGCACGGTGGCCGCCACCTCGCCCAGGGTGGCCACCAGGGCCCCCAGAGCCCAGAGCACCGGAGAAGGGGACACCTGGGCAGGGCACAGGGGAGGTGTCAGGGACCTGGTGGCATTTGTGGCCTCCTGCGGTGGCCCCTGTGCCCTCCCGGGGTCCCCTTTGTCCCCTCCCTGGAGGGCTCTGCTGTCCCCTCTGTCCCTTTGCCACCCCCTCGTCCCCTCTGCCACCCCCTGCCACCCTCCCGCTGTCCCCTCTGCCACCCTCGGTCCCCTCCAGCCCTCTGGCACCTCCCCCCTTCCTGTCACGCCCTCCTGTCCCCTCTGTCACCCCCGTGTCCCCCCACGCCGGGATTGTCACACCTTGAGGGGCTCCATGGCCACTGGGGGCACTCTGGGGACACACTGGGGACACGCAGGGGACACTCTGGGGACACTCTGGGGACACTCAGGGGACACGCAGGGGACACTCTGGGGACACTCAGGGGGCACTCTGGGGATGCTCAGGGGACACTCTGGGGACACTCTGGGGACACTCAGGTGACACTCTGGGGACACTCTGGGGACACTCAGGGGACACTCTGGGGACACTCTGGGGGCACTCTGGGGACACTCTCGGGACACTCTGGGGACACTCTGGGGACACTCAGGTGACACTCTGGGGACACTCAGGGGACATTCTGGGGACACTCTGGGGACACACTGGGGACACTCAGGGGACACTCAGGGGGCACTCAGGGGACACTCTGGGGACACTCTGGGGACACTCTGGGGACACTTAGGGGACACTCTGGGGACACTCTGGGGACACTCTGGGGGCACTCAGGGGACACTCTGGGGACACTCAGGGGACACTCAGGGGACACTCTGGGGACACTCCAGGTGACAAACACGCCCAGGTGACAGCTGGGGACACAGGGGAACGTGGCACGGCCAGATGGAGGAAGCAGGAAGAGGTGACCTCACTGTCCCCCGTGCTCTCCCCACCTGTGGGGCCAGGGCAGGGTCCCCAGTGTCCCCCCAATGTCCCCAGTGGGACCCCGATGTCCCCTGAGTGTCCCCACATGGCCCTGGTGTTGCCCCGATGTCCCCCACAAGCCCCAAGTGTCCCCCAGTGTCCAGCTGGGGACACCAGGGACTCACCGGGGTCCTGTTGGGGACCTTGGGGACACCCCCGTGTCCTTCCCTTGGGGACACCCCCAGGTCCTTCCCTTGGGGACACCGGGGCCACCCTGACGTCCCCTGTCCTCTTTTGGGTTGCCACGATGTCCCCGATGTCCCCGCAGTGTCCCCAACAGGACCCTGGTGTGTCCCCAGGAGGACATCAGGGGACACCTGAGCCTTGTTGGGGACCCCGGGGGGACATTGGGGTCCCCTTGGTGGCCTCGGGGGGGGACATTGGGGACCCAGCGCTGGCCCCACAGGAAGCGGGGGGGGGTGGCGATGTCACCTCTTCCTGCTTCCTCCATCTGGCTGCACCCGTTCCTGTGTGTCCCCAACTGCCACCCGGGCGTGTTTGTCACCAGGAGCGTTCCCAGAGTGTCCCTGGAGTGTCCCCAGAGTGTCCCCAGAGTGTCCCTGGAGCGTCCCCAGAGTGTCCCCGGAGTGTCCCTGGAGCATCCCCAGGTGCCATGGAGCCCCTCGAGGTGCGACAGTCCCGGAGTGGTGGCGGGGGAGGGGACAGAGGGGACACGGGGGTGGCAGAGGGGACACGGGGGGGGCGACAAAAGGCAGTGGGGGACGGAGGGGACACGGGGGTGACAGAGGGGACACGGGGGGGTGACAAAAGGCAGTGGGTGACGGAGGGGACACGGGGGTGGCAGACGGGACACGGGGGGGTGACAAAAGGCAGTGGGGGACAGAGGGGACACGGGGGTGATTGGGGGGACACGGGGGTGACAGGGGGGACACGGGGGTGGCAGAGGGGACACGGGGGTGACAGGGGGGACACGGGGGTGACAGAGGGGACACAGGGGTGGCGGGAGGGACACGGGGCCGCAAAGGGGACAGGAGGGCAGAGGAGGAAGGGGGGAGGTGACAGAGAGGTGGGGGGGGACAACAGGAGGCGGCAGGGGGTGGCAGAGGGGACACGGGGGTGACAAAGGCACAGAGGGGACAGCAGAGCCCTCCAGGGAGGGGACAAGGGGCGCCCCAGGAGGGCACAGGGGCCAGGCCA
The DNA here is from genome assembly GCF_051311805.1 of Agelaius phoeniceus. NCBI lineage: Eukaryota > Metazoa > Chordata > Aves > Passeriformes > Icteridae > Agelaius > Agelaius phoeniceus. The sequence goes on along the minus strand of NC_135291.1, from coordinate 997,808 downwards.
GCAGGCCGCAGCTGCCACCAGGTCCCTGACAGCTCCCGTGTCCCCTCCCCAGCTGTCCCCGGCCCTGCTGCAGCCGCAGGACAGCGCTGTGGCCATCCTGGGCCAGCTGCTGGCCACCCTGCCCAGAGAGAACGAGACGCTGCTCGGGTCTGCAGCGAGCCTGTCCCGGGACATGGAGGAATTCACCAGGGAACTCCGGGCCACCCTGTACCGCACCGATGACAACTGGCGGTACTGGAATGTCACCAATGATTGTATTAACCCTCTCACCTTCCTGAGCCAGGCCCTGGCCGCCTATGACAGCACCCTAAGGACCCCCCAGGAGCATGGGCAATGGCGGTTCTCCACATGGGAGACGTCACCAAGAAGGCTCATGGAGAGGTGGGCTGAGCTGGCCAAGAAAGCCACCGAGCTCCGCAACACCTGCACGGAGGTGGCCGCTGAGACGGCCAGGTATGAAGCCTTGGTGAGGATACAGGCCGGGGTGGCTGCCAGCGAGGCCACCAGGGCCACCATGGAGAGACAGCGGCTGGAGGCGGCCCTGGGGCTGCTGGAGCGCTTGGGGGCCGCGTGTGACGGAGCCACCGCCTTCCCCTGGAAGCTGTCATGCCTGCTGTGGGAGATGGAGGACACCCTGGTGGGGAGAAAGGAGGCGTCCTCCATTGTCCCCGAGGCCTTGGTGGCCAAGGCGGCCGTGGCCGAGCGGCTGTGGGAGGCCAGCACCCGCCGAGCCGTGGCTCACTTGGTGAGGACATTTCCAGACACCATCAAGCTCTGGTTCACTGGTGCTCCCACCTGCCCCAGTGCCTGTGGGGTGGCCGAGCGGTGCCAAAGAGCCACCGAAGACATCCCGAGGCTCCTTCAACCCCCGGAGCGTCCCCAAGGTGTCCCCAGGGTGTCCCCAGTGAGCACGGAGTTCCAAGAGGTGCGAGGGGGGGGAAGGGGGGACAGAGGGTGGCAAAGGGGACAGGAGGGAGGGGCAGGAAGGGGGGAGGGGACACGGGGGGGGAGGGGGCAGGGGGGATGAGATGGACACAATGGGGAGGAGACACGGGGGGTGGGGGCGGTGGGGGGGGGAAGAGGGGCGGGGCTTGGCGGGGCTCCGAGGGGAGGGGCAGGGGGGGCAGGGGGAACAAGAGGCTGACAAAGGGACGGAGGGGACAGAGGGGACCCCTCGGGGGCAGGGGCCAGCCCAGGACACCACAAGTGCCACCAGGTCCCTGACACCGCCCCTGTCCCCTCCCCAGCTGTCCCCGGCCCTGCTGCAGCCACAGGTCACCGTGGTGGCCACCCTGGGCGAGCTGCTGGCCACCCTGCCCAGGCGGGACGAGGAGATGCTGCTGCCCGAGTCTGCAGTGAGCCTGTACTGGGACCTGGAGGAATTCACCAGGAACCTCCGGGTCACCCTGTACTGCACTGAGGGCACCTGGTGGCGCTGCAATGTCACCTCTGATGATGGTGTCCCTGTCCCCTCCCTGAGCCGGGCCCTGGATGCCTGCAGGAGCACCCCAGGGACCACCTGGGATGATGTGACAATGGCAGCCAGGAAGTGGCACCGGTCGGTGTCGGCGCTTGTGGACAGGTGGGCCAAGCTGGCCAGCAAAGCCACCGAGCTCCGCAACACCTGCAGGAATTTGGCCACCAAGGCGGCCGACAGGGAGGGCACCAACACCGCCCGGGCCAGGGAGCTGCAGGCCGAGGCTGCCCGTGATGGGACAGCTCAGGAACACATGGGGGAGCTGGGTCAGGCCCTGGGCAGGGAGGAGGGGGCCGAGGTGGTGGCCGGGCGTGAAGCCTGGGAGAGCAGAGAGGCCGGGGTGGCTGCCAGCGAGGCCACCAGGGCCACCATGGAGAGACAGCGGCTGGAGGCGGCCCTGGGGCTGCTGGAGCGCTTGGTGGCCGCGTGTGACGAAGCCACCGCCTTCCCCCGGGAGCTGCAGTGGCGGCTCAGGGACACTGAAAACGCCCTCAAGGGGACAAATGAGGCATCCCCCGATGTCCCCGAGGATTTGGTGGCCATGGTGGCCGAGGCCGAGCGGCTGTGGGAGGCCAACGCCCGCCTGGCCAAGGATCACCTGCTGGGGACACTTGGGGACATCATCGGCTTCTATTTCAATGGTGATCCCACCCGCCCCAGTGCCCGTGGGGTGGCCGAGCGGTGCCAAAGAGCCACCGAGGACATCCCGAGGCTCCTCCAAGTCCCAGAGTGTCCCCAGAGCGTCCCCAAGATCTGCCCAGTGAGCCTGGAGCCCCAAGAGGTGCGATGGGGGGCACGGTGGGCAGAGGGGACAGAGGGGACACTCGGGGGACAGGGGGCATGGGGGGTGGGGGAAGGGGCAGTGGGGGATGGGAGGGACAGGAGGGGGTGGCAGGAAGGGGGGAGGGGACAGAGAGGGGGAGGGGAAACGGGGGGGGGCAGGGGGCAGTGGGGGAGGGGGCGGCCATGGTGGGAGTTGGGGTGGCAGAGGGGACAGCAGAGGGGCGGGGCTGGGCGGGGCTCCGAGGGGAGGGGCCATGGGGCAGGGGGAACAAGAGGCTGACAAAGGGACGGAGGGGACAGAGGGGAACCCTCGGGGGCAGGGGCCAGCCCAGGACACCACAAGTGCCACCAGGTCCCTGACACCTCCCCTGTCCCCTCCCCAGCTGTCCCCGGCCCTGCTGCAGCCACAGGTCACCGTGGTGGCCACCCTGGGCGAGCTGCTGGCCACCCTGCCCAGGCGGGGCGAGATGAAGCTTGTGTCCGCAGTGGAACTTTACTGGGACCTGGTGACCTTCACCAAGGAGCTCCGGGTCACGCTGTACTGCACTGAGGGCACCTGGTGGCGCCGCAATGTCACCTCTGATGGTGGTGACCCTGTCCCCTCCCTGAGCCGGGCCCTGGCTGCCTGCAGGAGCACCCCAGGGACCACCTGGGACTGTGTGACAATGGCGGCCAGCGAGTGGCAGGGGTTGGTGGCTGTGCTGGTGAACAGCTGGGCCCGGCTGGCCAGGGCAGCCACCAAGCTCCGCAACTCTGGCATTGAAGCGGCTGCTGAGGCGCTCGACAGGGCAGCCCTGGCCAGGGAGCGGCAGCGCAGGGCTGAAATTTTTGTGACTCCTCAGGAAAACATGGGGGAGCTGGGACAGGCCCTGGGCGGGGAGGAGGGGGCCGAGGAGGAGGACAGCTATAATGTCCAGAGGAGGACAGAGGCCTGGGTGGCTGCCAGCGAGGCCACAAGGGCCACCATGGTGAGACAGCGGCTGGAGGCGGCCCTGGGGCTGCTGGAGCGCTTGGTGGCCGCGTGTGACGGAGCCACCGCCTTCCCCCGGAAGCTGAAGCGCAGGGTTGGGGACATCGAGGTCACCATGGAGGGGACAAATGAGGCGTCCCCCGATGTCCCCGAGGCCTTGGTGGCCAAGGTGGCCGAGGCCGAGCGGCTGTGGGAGGCCAGCGCCCGCCTGGCCAGGGATCACCTGCTGGGGGCAGTTCCAGACGCCAGCAAGCTCTGGTTCACTGGTGGCCCCACCAGCCCCAGTGCCTGTGGGGTGGCCGAGCGGTGCCAAAGAGCCATCGAGGACATCCCGAGGCTCCTTCGAACCCCAGAGTGTCCCCAGAGCGTCCCCAGGGTGTCCCCAGTGAGCCTGGAGCTCCAAGAGGTGCGATGGGGGCAGGGGGAGGGAGATGGGGACAGAGGGGACAGGAGCGGGGAGGGGACAATGGGGGATGGAGAGGACACAGGGGGGGTAGGTGGGGTCAGGAGGTTGCACAGGGGACAGGAGGGAGGGGCTGGAAGGGGGGCGGTGACAGAGGGAGGGAGGGGAAAGGGGGAGGAGCGTGCCGTGGGGAATGGGGGGGACACGGCGGGGAGGGGACACGGGGGTGGCGGTGGTGGCAGAGGGGACAGCAGAGGGGGCAGGGGCTGGGCGGGGCTCCGAGGGGAGAGACAGGGGCTGGCAGAGAGGGGAACTGACATAGAAAGGACGGAGGGGACAGAGGGGACCCCTCGGGGGCAGGGGCCAGCCCAGGACACCACAAGTGCCACCAGGTCCCTGACACCTCCCCTGTCCCCTCCCCAGCTGTCCCCGGCCCTGCTGCAGCCACAGGTCACCGCGGTGGCCACCCTGGGCGAGCTGCTGGCCACCCTGCCCAGACGGGACAATGAGATGATGATGCTGCTCAAGTCCCCATGGTGCCTGTACAGTGAACTGTTGGACTTCACTGCGGTGTTCGACTGCACCCCCTATGGCATTGATGAAGCCTGGTTCCGCCGCAAAGGCACCTCTCGGGTTGAACCTCCCACGTCCCTGAGCCGGGCCCTGGCCGCCTACAGGAGCACCCCATGGACCACCTGGTTCCATGTGAGACTGGCGGCCAGGAAGTGGCAGGAGGCGGTGGATTGGCGTGTTCGCATCTGGGCCGACCAGGCCAGGGCAGCCACCGAGCTCCGCGACGCCTGCAGGGCGATGGTCACTGAGGTGACTCACAAGGTGGCCACCAACACCGCCTGGGCCAGGGAGCTGCAGGCCGAGGCTGCCCATGATGGGACAGCTCAGGAACACATGGGGGAGCTGGGTCAGGCCCTGGGCAGCGAGGAGGGGGCCGAGGTGGTGGCCGGGCGTGAAGCCCAGGTGAGGAGAGAGGCCAGGGTGGCTGCCAGCCTGGCCACTACGGCAAGCAGAAGGAGACAGCGGCTGGAGGCGGCCCTGGGGCTGCTGGAGCGCTTGGTGGCCGCGTGTGACGAAGCCACTGCCTTCACCCGGGAGCTGCAGCGCAGGGTTGGGGACATCAAGGCTGCCCTGAAGGGGACAAATGAGGCGTCCCCTGATATCCCTGAGGCCTTGGTGGCCAAGGTGTCTGTGGCCGAGCGGCTGTGGGAGGCCAGCACCCGCCTGGCCAAGGATCACCTGGAGGGGACACGTCACTACATCTGCAAGGTCTATATCTATGATGAACCTGTCAGCCTCAGCGGCCGTGGGGTGGCCGAGCGGTGCCAAAGTGCCACCGAGGACATCCCGAGGCTCCTTCGACCCCGAGAGCGTCCCCAAGGTGTCCCCAAGGTGGCCCCAGTGAGTGTGGAGCTCCAAGAGGTTCAATGGGGGCGGGGGGGGCCAGGAAAGAGGGAGCACTGTGGGGGGAGGGGAGGGAGCAGTGGGGTCTAGGGGGGACACGGGGGGTGGGGGGGGTGGCAGAGGGGACAGCAGAGGGGCGGGGCTGGGCGGGGCTCCGAGGGGAGGGGCCATGGGGCAGGGGGAACAAGAGGCTGACAAAGGGACGGAGGGGACAGAGGGGGCCCCTCGGGGCAGGGGCCAGCCCAGGACACCACAAGTGCCACCAGGTCCCTGACACCTCCCCTGTCCTCTCCCCAGCTGTCCCCGGCCCTGCTGCAGCCACAGGTCACCGTGGTGGCCACTCTGGGCGAGCTGCTGGCTACCCTGCCCAGGGTGGATGAGGAGAGGCTGGCGTTCATGTCCCCAGGGAGCCTTTACTGGGTCCTGGAGGAATTCACCAATGAGCTCCGGGTCACCCTGTACCGCATTGATGACAGCTGGTGGCACCACAGTGTCACCTCCAATGATGATGATCCTCGCACCTCCCATGATGGTGACCCTGTCACCTCCCTGAGCCAGGCCCTGGCTGCCTGGGAGAGCACCCCAGGGATCACCTGGGGCCATGTGACAATGGCAGCCAGCAAGTGGCACCGGTCGGTGGCTGTGCTTGTGAACAGCTGGGCCCAGCTGGCCAGGAAAGCCACCGAGCTCCGCAACACCTGCAGGAATTTGGCCACCGAGGCGGCCGAATTGGAGGCCATCCACATCGGAGGGGTCAGGGACCTGCTGGAACTTGATGCCGTTGTTAGGAAAGCTCAGGAAAACATGGGGGAGCTGGGTCGGGCCCTGGGCAGGGAGGAGGGGGACTATGAAGCCCAGGAGAGGAGAGAGGTCAGGATGGCTGCCAGCGAGGCCATCAGGGCCACCATGGAGAGACAGCAGGTGGAGGAGGCCCTGGGGCTGCTGGAGCGCTTGGCGGCTGCGTGTGACGGAGCCACCGCCTTCCCCCGGGAGCTGCAGCTCAGGGCTGGGGACATCGAGGCCGCCCTGAAGGGGACAAACGAGGAGTCCCCTGATATCCCTGCGGATTTGGTGGCCAAGGTGGCCGAGGTCGAGCAGCTGTGGGAGGCCAATGCCCGCCTGGCCAAGGATCACCTGCTGGGGACACTTGGGGACATCATCGGCTTCTATTTCAATGGTGATCCCACCCGCCCCAGTGCCCGTGGGGTGGCCGAGCGGTGCCAAAGAGCCACCGAGGACATCCCAAGGCTCCTCCAAGTCCCAGAGTGTCCCCAGAGCGTCCCCAAGATCTCCCCAGTGAGCCTGGAGCCCCAAGAGGTGCGATGGGGGGCACGGTGGGCAGAGGGGACAGAGGGGACACTCGGGGGACAGGGGGCATGGGGGGTGGGGAAAGGGGCAGTGGGGGATGGGAGGGACAGGAGGGGGTGGCAGGAAGGGGGGAGGGGACAGAGAGGGGGAGGGGAAACGGGGGGGAGGGGGCAGTGGGGGAGGGGGCGGCCATGGTGGGTGTTGGGGGTGGCAGAGGGGACAGCGGAGGGGCGGGGCTGGGCGGGGCTCCGAGGGGAGGGGCCATGGGGCAGGGGGAACAAGAGGCTGACAAAGGGACGGAGGGGACAGAGGGGACCCCTCGGGGGCAGGGGCCAGCCCAGGACACCACAAGTGCCACCAGGTCCCTGACACCGCCCATGTCCCCTCCCCAGCTGTCCCCGGCCCTGCTGCAGCCACAGGTCACCGTGGTGGCCACCCTGGGCGAGCTGCTGGCCACCCTGCCCAGGAGGGACGAGGAGATGCTGCCCGTGTCCACCGTGAGCCTGTACTGGGACCTGGTGACCTTCACTGAGAGCCTCCGGGTCACCCTGTACTGCACTGAGGGCACCTGGTGGCACCGCAATGTCACCTCCGATGATGGTGACCCTGTCCCCTCCCTGAGCCAGGCCCTGCCTGCCTGGGAGAGCACCCCATGGACCACCTGGGGCCATGTGACAATGGCAGCCAGGAAGTGGCACCGGTCGGTGTCTGCGCTTGTGAACAGCTGGGCCCAGCTGGCCAGGGCAGCCACCAAGCTCCGCAACACCTGCAGGGATTTGGCCACCGAGGCGGCCGACAGGGAGGGCACCAACACCGCCCGGGCCAGGGAGCTGCAGGCCGAGGCTGCCCGTGATGGGACAGCTCAGGAACACATGGGGGAGCTGGGACAGGCCCTGGGCAGGGAGGAGGGGGCCGAGGTGGTGGCCGGGCATGAAGCCCAGGTGAGGAGAGAGGCCAGGGTGGCTGCCAGGGAGGCCACAAGGGCCACCATGGAGAGACAGCGGCTGGAGGCGGCCCTGGGGCTGCTGGAGCGCTTGGTGGCCGCGTGTGACGGAGCCACCGCCTTCCCCCGGGAGCTGCAGCGCAGGGTTGGGGACATCGAGGCCGCCCTAAAGGGGACAAATGAGGGATTCTTTGATATCCCCGAGGATTTGGCGGCCAAGGTGGCTGTGGCCGAGCGGCTGTGGGAGGCCAACGCCTGCCTGGCCAAGGATCACCTGCTGGGGACACTTGGGGACATCCACGACCTCCTCTTGAGTCCCTATGATGGTTACGGTGGCCCCGATGGCCCTGGCAGCTGCGCGGTGGGCGAGCGGTGCCAAAAAGCCATCGAGGCCATCCCAAGGCTGCTTCAGGACAGTGACGTCACTGCTGCGACGTCATCACGGCAGTGACATCATTGGGGACATCACTGCTGTCACCAGTGCCCTCCCCGTGCAGTCTTTGAGACAGATTTGGGGAATTTCCTGGGAATTTTCCATGATACTGTCCCAAATCCTGCTGGGAATTCCTGGGGTGACATCACTGGGGACACTCAGGGGGGACACTCGGGGACAGGGGTGAATGAGTCCCCTCAAGAGCGTCCAGCTTTCCACTGCGCAGCAGAGCCAGGCCATGAATTGCCATTTTATAATTGGCTTCTGCAATTCTGCATTGGCTTCTGCAATTCTGCCTTGCCTTTTGCACTTTTGTATTGCATTTTACACATTGTTATTGATCACCAGCAATTTGATACTGATTTTGATTATCGATGATTCCTTGTAGCTTCTGGTTGGTGCAATAGAATCTATCCGTTCATGTGTGCACCATGCAGCCTATAAATAAATAAATAAATTAATTAATGTCCTCTCTATAAATCAGACCGGGCTGATCTGAACTCTGTGTCTGACACATCACTGACCCCATCGAGAGACGAGTGGTCAATAAATCCATCCCAACGTTCCTTGAGGGGAGCACAGCCAGGGAGCTGCTTCAAGGCGCTGTCACTGAGATATTTCCCCTTGGAAACCCTGGGTGGGATGCAAATACACCCGAGCAGATGGCAAAACTAAAATGATATCAAAGCCTCGTGGAATGGGGGTTAAAACATGGGGTCTCTAAAAGCTGTAAATTGGCCAAAGCTTCGCCAAGTGAGGCAAAATGATGATGAATCAAACACTGATTTTTTAAACAGGTGAAGAGAAACCGCCATCAAATATGCTGATCTAGATCCTGAATCAGCTGAGGGTAAAGCACATCTGGGTTTGTTTTGGGTGCGTCACGCTTCAAATGATATAAGAAGAGAAGATAAAGGGAGTTCAGGACATGGATAAATTCCTGGAGGTTGGCTGGAAGGTGTTTTGAGACAGGGGCCCAGCTGCAAGAGTTAATCCCAGCCTAGCACTGTGACCGTGTTCACAGGGGTCTTGTGTTGAGGGAAGAGACGAGGATCTGACTCCAGGTTTCAGAAGGCTTGAATTTTTATTTTATGATATATATTGCATTAAAACTATACTAATAGAAGAAAAGGTTCTTATCAGAAGGCGAGCTAAGTTAGGAATAGAAAGGAAAGAAAATTAACAAAGGCAGCTGTCTCGGACTCTCTCTCCAAGCCAGCTGGGCTGTGATTGGTGTGGTGGTTTGACAGGAAATGTGTTTTCTGGGATGCTGTGCTCAGGCCATGGATGCTCAGATTTTAATATTGGCATCTAATGTGGCCATTAGGACATGGATCCGCCTCTGAGAACATGGGGTTAAAAGCAGGGCTCTCCCCTGGGAGGCTCTCTTGGGTTCCGGGGGGAAAGAGTTCGGGTCTCTGCCCCGGCCCAGCTGCTGGCTGGGCAGGGAGAGGGGAAAAGCCATGTGGCCGGGAGAGGTAGGCCTGAGCCCGGGGGTGGAAGGGTGGAAGAGAGAGAGAGAGACACCGGGAGCCATCGGGCAGCCCCCCCTGAGAGACACAGAGAGAGAGAGAGAGAGAAAGAGAGAGAGAGAGAGGGAGAGAGAGAGAGAGAGAGAGAGAGAGAGAGAGAGAGAGAGAGAGAGAGAGAGCCACTGCCTGGGACTGTAACCTTGAGACTGGATAAACATGGATAAACATGGATAAACATGGATAAACATGGATAAACATGGATAAACATGGGCCTGTGCCGGCAGCACGGCTGGGACGGAGAAGGGGGGGGTTCAGCCGGCCGCTTGTAGGAGCTTTTAACCCCTTTTTGGAGAATGAGAACTTTACAGATCATTGACCTCTCCTAGAAGATAGAATGGAAGATGAGGAAAGAATGTGCAAGTGTGAGAGAGCTCTGGGCGAGTGAGAAATCGTGGAAGAGTAGAGAAGAATCCTAGTGGCAAGAGATGATGGAGTGGCTTTTGCTGGACTCTTTTTGTACAGCCATGGACAGAACCATGTTCCTTGTGACACAGAGACTGCATCTAGGGGGAGGCAATGCCTCAGAACCAAGAGGGTTCAGTGTTGGTGCCCCTCAGCCCCAGGGGGTGAAAAAATATGGGGGGGACAGGTGTCCCAAAAGAGAGACTGTGGGGACAGGTGTCCCAAAGGAGAGACTGTGCCTTTTTTGGATCGGGACAGAGCATCCTTAAAAAGACAACCCCAGAAGCAGCTCTGGTCCGTGTTCAGTGGTGAGAGCACTGGACATGAAAAGGAAGAGGTCACGATGGCAGATGGACTCCGGCCGGTGCCACGAGTGACACGGAAACACACGAGGCTTCAGCTGTGTTTCCAGGGGAAGCCCATGGTACAAGAAGGACTCCTCTCCTCTTGATGAACTGAGGATTGATTGCCTGAAGGGTGGTGCTGGACTAAGAGTTGGTGATTTGAGGAACAGATGTATTGTGTTGGAAATTTGGTGGGGGGAGGAGGAAATGTATTTGTAAGGTTTTCATTTTTCCTGTGTGTGTTCCTTTTATCTATAGTTGTGGTGTAGTTAATAAAGTTTTATTTTCTTTCCTTTCCTAAGTAGGAGCCTGCTTTGCTTATTCCTGGTCACATCTCACAGCAGAAACCAGGGAGAGGGCATCCTCATGGGGGCACTGGCATTGTGCCAGTGTCACACCAGGACACTGGGGCACATGAAATCCAGGATTCCAGGGGCACACGGAATTCAGGATTCCCAGAGCACACAAAATTCAGGATTCCTGGGGCACATGAAATTCAGGATTCCCAGGGCATACGAATTCAGGACTCCCACGGCACACAAAGTTCAGGATTCCAGGGGGACAGGAAATTCAGGATTCCCAGGGCATACAGAATTCAGGATTCCTGGGCACAGGAAGTTCAGGATTGCCGGGGCACAGGAGCGGACCCTGATCGGTCCCTCAGGGCTGAGCTCCGGCGGTGCCAGGGAATTCTCTCTGCAGGCACAGCCCGGCCGCCCTCCTCCCATGCCCAAAGCCACAGAGAGACGCTGCCCCCAACCCCTGCCCCCATCCTCTGCTGTCTCTGTTCCCCACTCCCGGAGAAACTCCCAAAAACCAGAGCAGTTCCCCCTCCCCGCCTTCTCAGCCCTCAGAGCCTCTCAGCAACGCAATGGGGAAAAAACCCCAAAGTAACAAGGAGAGAACAGAAAATCCCAATCCCCAACAGGGCGGGGGTGGCTGCGGTTTTTGGGGTCCCAGCGACGCCCGGGGCGGGCTCAGTGCTCAGCACCCCCCAAACCACAGCCGGATGTGAGAAACAAAGTTCACTGCTCGGAAATTGCCAACGTTTAATAGGGGCTATAAAAGGACTTTAGCACAAGAAGTCGCCTCTAACTTAACCCATCGTTCTCCACACCCGGTCCCGCGGCGGGGCTGCAAACACATTCCTGAGTCTGGACCTTGCTCAAACATTCCCGGGAGGTTTGGATGCTCCAGGAGCTCCTGTTGGCTTTGAACCTCTGCCTTTGTCTGCTGGACACTCTGTGGATTGGGTCCATGTATTTGATTTCTTCTCCTGGTTCCATCCTGTTGTTTCACACCCCCTGATCGATTCATAAATTCTCCTCAGGTTTGTGTCGCTGCTGTCACCACCTGCAGAGGCCGGGCCCAGGCGTGAGAAACAAGGGAATTGTTTTACACCACTGAGTCAGTTACACAAAAGCATTTTAACATGTACAGTCCCTATTTTAATATTTATTAGTTGTCTATTTAATTTTTTGAACATTTTAATGCCCGTGATATATTGATTTCTTACTTTTGTTTATTATTTATTATTTTTAGATGTAAAAATATATTACTGCAGGAGTGACTGCGCGAGTTGGGATTTTCAACAACCAAATTGTGAAATTGCAGCTCTCAACCTTTCTGAAATCTTCCAGTGGAAAGGTTCCCAAACTCTCCCAGCAGCATTGGTCACCACGGGAAAAGCCCCTGCATCATTTCAGAGAAAAGTCCCTTCCCCAGCAGCTTCCGCAATAACTCCCTTCCACTTTCGTTTCTGAGCTGCTTCTGTTTCAGGGCCACATTCCAACTCCGATTCCTCATTCTCTACAGCCTGAGAGGGAGGGTTTCGTTTAACCGGCTCCAGCGCTGGCTCAGAGACAAACTGAGAGGGCACTGGCCGCTTTCCTGGCTGTCTGTCTGAACCCACTATCACTGGCAAGCCCATTTTCTCACAAGAAAAGTCTCTTTTGGGGACAGCCAAATCCTTTTGTCCAATTCCCAATTTTTGCAATTTGTCCACCAAAGATTTTAAACCCTCTTCGATAGCAGTATTATTCACAATAACATCTCCTTCCTTATCGTTTTCACTTACAGCGGGTTTAGTTTCTAAATTACTGTCATCAACAGTTTCTTCACTCTGAGTGCATCTGTCCTGTGTCCTGCACACCAATCCCCAGAGAGGTTTTTTATTCTGATTACAGCTTTGTCCTGTGCTCTGCACACCAATCCCCAGAGAGGTTTTTTATTCTGATTACAGCTTTGCTCTGTGCTCTGCACACCAATCCCCAGAGAGGTTTTTTATTCTGATTACAGCTTTGTCCTGTCCTGCACACCAATCCCCAGAGAGGTTTTTCACTCCCATTACAGCTTTGTCCTTTGACAGCCCAATCCCCAGGGAGGTTTTTCACTCCCATTACAGCTCTGTCCTGTGTCCTGCACACCAATCCCCAGAGAGGTTTTTCACTCCCATTACAGCTTTGTCCTGTGTCCTGCACACCAATCCCCAGAGAGGTTTTTCACTCCCATTACAGCTTTGTCCTGTGTCCTGCACACCAATCCCCCAGAGAGGTTTTTCACTCCCATTACAGCTCTGTCCTGTGTCTGACAGCCCGGCCCCCCCAAGGGGCAGCAGCTTCCTCATTCCCGCTCGGAGCTGGAGGAGCTCTCGGTCCATCCAATGCTCGATTCTGAGCTCAGGGGCCGTGGGCTGCCTGCGGGGATATCTGAGGCGGCAGGAAACAGCTGCTGAGCTGAAGTTGCTGGGAATGCCTGAGGCTGTTCTGACTCTGGCAGGAAACAGCTGCTGAGCTGAAGTTGCTGGGAATGCCTGAGGCTGTTCTGACTCGGAGGCAAGGGCTGCACATCCCCAGCAGCAGCAGCAGCTGCTTTCCTCTCTGCCTTTAGGGCTTGCAGCACCTCTATGCTAATTTCCCACAAAGCAGCAGATTTAGGCGCCTCTTTGGCCTCACTCTGGCCAGATGCAACTGAGTCCCACAACATCCGCCCCACAGCTTCCCATGCTGAAATCTCAAAGGCGACCGCTGCTCCTGCTGTGAGATCACGGTGCCAAGCCCAATAGTCCCTTCACGCTGGAAGCATCGCACTTTTGTTCTCTCTTGGAGAGGATGTGTTGGAGGAGTTTCTGAACACCTTCCCTTCCATGTCCAGACCCCATCTCCTGCCCGGCCGCTCACCTTGATCAGGGTGAGATTCAAGTCGGCTACGATTGGGGCTCCAGGACCCTTTCCCTCTCCCCGGGGCAGTGAGGAGCCTTTCGAGCAGTTTCTCCTCTCCTCGAGGGTTGGCTCCGATGCCCTGCGCAGCGGCCAAATCGCCGACCTCGAGTCCCTTTGGTGCTACGACCTTGGGCCTGCCCGCGTTCCCCACCAGAAACGCGGGGCGCGGAGGTTCGGGGCCATCACCCCGTGACCACCAGGATCCTGTGGAGCCAAATTTCTCATCCCTAAAAGGACCTTATTGATCATAAATCCCCGCTGTCCGCACGTCTCTGGCTAACACACGATTGGTCAATCCCAGCTGTGCACGCGTCTAAATTGGAATGCTGATGGGATCTCCTGATTTTTCATGTCTTGCTGTGGTCGTCTGGCCCACCCGTGGCTCACTTTTTTCTCTCTTTCCCAAGCCTGCTGAGTCCTGATTGCTCTTCTTCCTGTCTCTCTTTCCAGGCTACACCGACCCCATTTCTGACCACGTCCATTATTCATTGCTGGTGCCCGTTGGTGCAAGCAGGCTGGATTGTGCATCGGCTGAGTGCGGCCACTGTCCTGCAAGAACTCCTCCGTCTGCAAAAGACTCCCAACATGGATCAGTGAAAATTCCCAGAAAATTCCCCAGATTCGTCTCAAATCCCATGTGGGGAGGGGACAGGTGACAGCAGCGATGTCCCCGATGATGTCATGGCCCTCAGTGATGTCACAGCGGTGACATCACTGACCCCGCAGCAGCCTCGGGATGTCCTCGATGGCTTTTTGGCACCGCTCGGCCACCGTGGGCCATCGGAGCCCCCAGGGCCCTTTGTGAGGAGCCTGCAGATGTCCCCAAGTGTCCCCAGCAGGTGACACGTGGCCAGGCGGGCGCTGGCCTCCCACAGCGGCTCAGCCTCGGCCACCGTGGCCACCGAGGCCTCGGGGACACCAGGGGATGCCTCCTTTGTCCCCTTCAGGGTGGCCTTGATGGCCTCGAGCGGGTGCCACCTCTCAAAGACGAAACACCCGGCTCTTGGACACGCGGCCACCACCAAGCGCTCCAGCGGCCCCAGGGCCACCGGCCAGCGCTGGCCCCTCCTGGTGGCCGCCTCCTCCTCCCTGGCACCCTCATCCTCCTCTCTGGCTGCCTCTTCTTCCTCTCTGGCAGCCTCTTCCTCCTCTCTGGCAGCCTCCTCCTCCTCCTCCTTCTCCTCCTCCTCCTCCTCAGTGGCCACCGCCACCTGGGCCTTGAGCACAGCCCAATCCGAGGCCACCTCCTCCCTGTCCAGGGCCACCGGTGGCTGCTGGGCCATGGCCACCGTGTTGTCCCCACCCTGTGTCCCTGTGGGTGGCCTCACCCTGCAGGTCCCCGGCCCGGGCGGTGGCCTCGGTGGTGGCCTCGGTGGTGGCCTCGGTGGTGGCCTCATCCCCACGGGCCCCATAGAGCTCGGAGGTGCCCCGGGCCAGCCGGTACCAGCTCTGGGCCAGCCCCTGCCAGGCCCAGGCTGAGGCTCCCACCTTGGCCCAGGTGGCCCCGGGGTGGGCCTGAGGGCGGCCAGGGCCTGGCGCAGGGAGGGGACATGGCGGTGGCCTGGGGAGGTGACAGCACGGAGGGGACACTCAGGGCCTTGTGGCGGCTGCAGGCACAGCTGCTCAGGGACCCTGGGCACAGGCGCTGCTGCTCGTCCCTCTGCGGCCCGGGCACGGTGGCCGCCACCTCGCCCAGGGTGGCCACCAGGGCCCCCAGAGCCCAGAGCACCGGAGAAGGGGACACCTGGGCAGGGCACAGGGGAGGTGTCAGGGACCTGGTGGCATTTGTGGCCTCCTGCGGTGGCCCCTGTGCCCTCCCGGGGTCCCCTTTGTCCCCTCCCTGGAGGGCTCTGCTGTCCCCTCTGTCCCTTTGCCACCCCCTCATCCCCTCTGCCACCCCCTGCCACCCTCCCGCTGTCCCCTCTGCCACCCTCGGTCCCCTCCAGCCCTCTGTCACCTCCCTCCTTCCTGTCACGCCCTCCTGTCCCCTCTGTCACCCCCGTGTCCCCCCACGCCGGGATTGTCACACCTTGAGGGGCTCCATGGCCACCTGGGACACTCTGGGGACACTCTGGGGACACTCAGGGGACACACTAGGGACACGCAGGGGACACTCTGGGGACACTCAGGGGACACTCAGGGGACACTCTGGGGACACACTGGGGACACTCTGGGGACACTCTGGGGACACTCAGGGGACACTCCAGGTGACAAACACGCCCAGGTGACAGTTGGGGACACAGGGGAACGTGTCACGGCCAGATGGAGGAAGCAGGAAGAGGTGACCTCACTGTCCCCCATGCTCTCCCCACCTGTGGGGCCAGGGCAGGGTCCCCAGTGTCCCCCCAATGTCCCCAATGGGACCCTGATGTCCCCTGAGTGTCCCCACATGGCCCTGGTGTTGCCCCAATGTCCCCCACAAGCCCCAGGTGTCCCCCAATGTCCAGCTGGGGACACCAGGGACTCACCGGGGTCCTGTTGGGGACCTTGGGGACACCCCCGGGTCCTTCCCTTGGGGACACCCCCGGGTCCTTCCCTTGGGGACACCGGGGCCACCCTGACGTCCCCTGTCCTGTTTTGGGTTGCCACGATGTCCCCGATGTCCCCGCAGTGTCCCCAACAGGACCCTGGTGTGCCCCCGGTGTCCCCAGTAGGACATCAGGGGACACCTGAGCCTTGTTGGGGACCCCGGGGGGACATTGGGGTCCCCTTGGTGGCCTCGGGGGGGGACATTGGGGACCCAGCCCTGGCCCCACGGGAAGGGGGGAGGGGTGGTGATGTCACCTCTTCCTGCTTCCTCCATCTGGCTGCACCCGTTCCTGTGTGTCCCCAACTGCCACCCGGGCGTGTTCGTCACCAGGAGCGTCCCCAGAGTGTCCCTGGAGTGTCCCCAAGGCATCCCCGGAGCGTCCCTGGAGCGTCCCCAGGTGCCATGGAGCCCCTCGAGGTGCGACAGTCCCGGAGTGGTGGCGGGGGAGGGGACAGAGGGGACACGGGGGTGGCAGAGGGGACACGGGGGGGGGGGGGGGGGGCAGGTGACAAAAGGCAGTGGGGGATGGAGGGGACACGGGGGTGGCAGAGGGGACACGGGGGGGTGACAAAAGGCAGTGGGGGACAGAGGGGACACGGGGGTGGTTGTGGGGACACGGGGGTGGCAGAGGGGACACGGGGGGGTGACAAAAGGCAGTGGGTGACAAAAGGCAGGGACACGGGGGTGACCAGGGGGACACAGGCATGACGGGGGGGACACGGGGGTGGCGGGAGGGACAGGGGGCATCGCAAAGGGGACAGGAGGGCAGAGGAGGAAGGGGCGAGGTGACAGAGAGCTGGGGGGGGACAACAGGAGGCGGCAGGGGGTGGCAGAGGGGTCAGGGGGGTGACAAAGGCACAGAGGGGACAGCAGAGCCCTCCAGGGAGGGGACAAGGGGCGCCCCAGGAGGGCACAGGGGCCAGGCCAGCAGGCCGCAGCTGCCACCAGGTCCCTGACAGCTCCCGTGTCCCCTCCCCAGCTGTCCCCGGCCCTGCTGCAGCCGCAGGACAGCGCTGGGGCCATCCTGGGCCAGCTGCTGGCCACCCTGCCCAGGGAGAACGAGACGCTGCTCGGGTCTGCAGCGAGCCTGTCCCGGGACACGGAGGAATTCACCAGGGAACTCCGGGCCACCCTGTACCGCACCGATGACACCTGGCGGAAATGGAATGTCACCAATGATTGTATTAACCCTCTGACCTTCCTGAGACAGGCCCTGGCCGCCTATGACAGCACCCTAGGGACCCCCCAGGAGCCTCGGCAATGGCAGTTCTCCACATGGGACACGTCACTGGAAAGCCTCAAGG
This sequence comes from Agelaius phoeniceus, assembly GCF_051311805.1. Classification (NCBI taxonomy): domain Eukaryota; kingdom Metazoa; phylum Chordata; class Aves; order Passeriformes; family Icteridae; genus Agelaius; species Agelaius phoeniceus. The sequence continues at coordinate 980,742 of NC_135291.1, read as the reverse complement.
ACAGCTGGGCCCAGCTGGCCAAGAAAGCCACCAAGCTCCGCAACACCTGCAGGGATTTGGCCACCAAGGCGGCCGACAGGGAGGCCACTGCCACCGCCCGGGCCAGGGAGCTGCAGGCCGAGGCTGCCCGTGATGGGACAGCTCAGGAACACATGGGGGAGATGGGACAGGCACTGGGCCCAGGTGAGGAGGGGGCCGAGGTGGTGGCCGGGCGTGAAGCCCAGGAGAGGAGAGAGGCCAGGGTGGCTGCCAGGGAGGCCATCAGGGCCACCATGGAGAGACAGCGGCTGGAGGCGGCCCTGGGGCTGCTGGAGCGCTTGGTGGCCGCGTGTGACGGAGCCACCGCCTTCAACCGGGAGCTGCAGCGCAGGGCTGGGGACATCGAGGGCACCTCGGAGGGGACAAATGAGGAGTCCCCCGATGTCCCGAAGGACATGGAGGCCAACGTGGCCGAGGCTGAGCGGCTGTCGGAGGCCAACGCCCGCCTGGCCAAGGATCACCTGCTGGGGGCAGTTCCAGACGCCATCAACATCTTCTTCGCTGTTGGCCCCACCAGCCCCAGTGCCTGTGGGGTGGCCGAGCGGTGCCAAAGAGCCACCGAGCAGCACCAAAGAGCCATGTTCTGGTTCTCTCACCCCCCACCATGTCCCCAGAGCATCCCCAGGGAGTCCCCAGTGAGCCTGGAGCCCCAAGACGTGCGATGGGGGGGGCGGGGGAGAGAGATGGGGACAGAGGGGACAGGAGGGGGGGGGGCAAAGGGGGATGGAGAGGACACCGGGGGGGGGGGGGTGGGCGGGGTCAGGAGGTTGCACAGGGGACAGGAGGGAGGGGCCGGAAGGGGGGCGGTGACAGAGAGGGGGAGGGGAAAGGGGGAGGAGCGTGCAGTGGGGAATGGGGGCGACACGGCGGGGAGGGGACACGGGGGTGGCGGTGGTGGCAGAGGGGACAGCAGAGGGGCGGGGCTGGGAGGGGCTCCGAGGGGAGGGGCCATGGGGCAGAGGGAACAAGAGGCTGACAAAGGGACGGAGGGGACAGAGGGGACCCCTCGGGGGCAGGGGCCAGCCCAGGACACCACAAGTGCCACCAGGTCCCTGACACCTCCCCTGTCCCCTCCCCAGCTGTCCCTGGCCCTGCTGCTGCCACAGGTCACCACGAGGGCCACCCTGGGCGAGCTGCGTGCCACCCTGCCCAGGCGGGACGAGGAGATGATGATGCTGCCCAAGTCCCCAAGTTTCCTGTACAATGAACTGTTTGGCTTCACCAAGGAGTTCGACTGCAGCCCCTGTGGCATTGATGAAGCCTGGTTCCGCCGCAATGGCACCTCTGAGGATCCACCTCCCACGTCCCTGAGCCGGGCCCTGGCCGCCTACAGGAGAACCCCAGGGACCACCTGGGATGATGTGAGACGGGCGGCCAGGGAGTAGCAGGAGGCGGTGGATGGGCGAGTTGAGATGTGGGATGACCTGGCCAGGAAAGCCACCAAGCTCCGCGACGCCTGCAGGGCGATGGTCACTGAGGTGACTCACAAGGTGGCCACCAACACCGCCCGGGCCAGGGATCTGCAGGCCGAGGCTGCCCGTGATGGGACAGCTCAGGAACACATGGGGGAGCTGGGTCAGGCCCTGGGCAGGGAGGAGGGGGCCGAGGTGGTGGCCGGGTGTGAAGCCCGGGTGAGGAGAGAGGCTGGGGGGGCTGCCAGCCTGGTCACTACGGCAAGCAGAAGGAGACAGCAGCTGGAGGCGGCCCTGGGGCTGCTGGAGCGCTTGGTGGCCGCGTGTGACGGAGCCACCGCCTTCACCCGGGAGCTGCAGCGCAGGGTTGGGGACATCGAGGCCGCCCTGAAGGGGACAAATGAGGAGTCCCCTGATATCCCCAAGGACTTGGTGGCCAAGGTGGCCGTGGCCGAGCGGCTGTGGGAGGCCAACGCCCGCCTGGCCAAGGATCACGTGGATGGGACTCATAACTACATCTACCAGTTCTATATCAATGATGAACCTGTCAGCCTCAGCGGCCATGGGGTGGCCGAGCGGTGCCAAAGTGCCACCGAGGACATCCCGAGGCTCCTTCGACCCCGAGAGCGTCCCCAAGGTGTCCCCAAGGTGTCCCCAGTGAGTGTGGAGCCCCAAGGGGTTCAATGGGGGCGGGGCGGGCCCGGGAGAGAGGGAGCACTGTGGGGGGAGGGGAGGGAGCAGTGGGGTCTAGGGGGGACACAGGGGGTGGGGGAGGGGGGCAGAGGGGACAGCAGAGGGGCGGGGCTGGGCGGGGCTCCGAGGGGAGGGGCCATGGGGCAGGGGGAACAAGAGGCTGACAAAGGGACGGAGGGGACAGAGGGCACCCCTCGGGGGCAGGGGCCAGCCCAGGACACCACAAGTGCCACCAGGTCCCTGACACCTCCCCTGTCCCCTCCCCAGCTGTCCCCGGCCCTGCTGCAGCCACAGGTCACCGTGGTGGCCGCCCTGGGCGAGCTGCGTGCCACCCTGCCCAGGAGGGACGAGGAGATGCTGGTGTTGATGTCCCCAGGGTGCCTTTACTGGGACCTGGAGGAATTCACCAATGAGCTCCGGGTCACCCTGTACCGCATTGATGACAGCTGGTGGCGCCGCAATGTCACCTCCAATGATGATGATCCTCGCACCTCCCATGATGGTGACCCTGTCACCTCCCTGAGCCAGGCCCTGGCCACCTGCAGGAGCACCCCAGGGATCACCTGGGGCCATGTGACAATGGCAGCCAGCAAGTGGCACCGGTCGGTGGCTGTGCTTGTGGACAGCTGGGCCCAGCTGGCCAGGGCAGCCACCGAGCTCCGCAACACCTGCAGGAATTTGGCCACCGAGGCGGCCGACTGGGAGGCCTTCCGCACCAGGGAGGCCAGGGATCTGCAGGCCGAGGCTGCCCGTGATGGGACAGCTCAGGAACACATGGGGGAGATGGGTCAGGCCCTGGGCAGGGAGGAGGGGGCCGAGGTGGTGGCCGGGCATGAAGCCCAGGACAGGAGGATACAGGCTGCAGTGGCTGCCAGCCGGGCAGCAAGGGCCACCATGAAGAGACAGCGGCTGGAGGCGGCCCTGGGGCTGCTGGAGCGCTTGGTGGCCGCGTGTGACGGAGCCACCGCCTTCCCCCGGGAGCTGCAGCGCAGGGTTGGGGACATCGAGGCTGCCCTGAAGGGGACAATTATGGGATTCTTTGATATCCCCGAGGATTTGGTGGCCAAGGTGGCCGAGGCCGAGCGGCTGTGGGAGGCCAACGCCCGCCTGGCCAAGGATCACCTGCTGGGGACACTTGGGGACATCATCGGCTTCTATTTCGATCGTGGTCCCACCAGACCCTGTGGGGTGGCCGAGCTGTGCCAAAGAGCCACCGAGGACATCCCGAGGCTCCTCCAAGTCCCAGAGTGTCCCCAGAGCGTCCCCAAGATCTCCCCAGTGAGCCTGGAGCCCCAAGAGGTGCGATGGGGGGCACGGTGGGCAGAGGGGACAGAGGGGACACTCGGGGGACAGGGGCATGGAGGGTGGGGGAAGGGGCAGCGGGGGATGGGAGGGTCAGGGGGGGGGGCAGGAAGGGGGGAGGGGACAGAGAGGGGGAGGGGAGAGGGGGGGAAGGGGGCAGTGGGGGAGGGGGCGGCCATGGTGGGGGTTGGGGGGGGCAGAGGGGACAGCAGAGGGGCGGGGCTGGGCGGGGCTCCGAGGGGAGGGGCCATGGGGCAGGGGGAACAAGAGGCTGACAAAGGGACGGAGGGGACAGAGGGGACCCCTCGGGGGCAGGGGCCAGCCCAGGACACCACAAGTGCCACCAGGTCCCTGACACATCCCCTGTTCCCTCCCCAGCTGCGCCCGGCCCTGCTGCAGCCACAGGTCACCGTGGTGGCCACCCTGGGCGAGCTGCTGGCCACCCTGCCCATGCTGGATGAGGAGATGCTGCTGCCCGAGTCCGCAGTGAGCCTGTACTGGGACCTGGTGACCTTCACCGAGAACCTCCGGGTCACCCTGTACTGCACTGAGGGCACCTGGTGGCACCGCAATGTCACCTCTGATGATGGTGACCCTGTCCCCTCCCTGAGCCAGGCCCTGCCTGCCTGGGAGAGCACCTCATGGACCACCTGGGATGATGTGACAATGGCAGCCAGGAAGTGGCAGCGGTCGGCGGCTGTGCTTGTGAACAGCTGGACCAAGCTGGCCAGGGCAGCCACCGAGCTCCTCAACTCCTGCAGGGCGGTGGCCACCAAGGCGGCTGACAGGGAGGCCACCGCCACCGCCCGGGCCAGGGATCTGCAGGCCGAGGCTGCCCATGATGGGACAGCTCAGGAACACATGGGGGAGCTGGGACAGGCCCTGGGCAGGGAGGAGGGGGCCGAGGTGGTGGCCGGGCGTGAAGCCCAGGAGAGGACAGAGGCCGGGGTGGCTGCCAGGGAGGCCACAAGGGCCACCATGGAGAGACAGCGGCTGGAGGCGGCCCTGGGGCTGCTGGAGCGCTTGGTGGCCGCGTGTGACGGAGCCACCGCCTTCCCCCGGGAGCTGCAGCGCAGGGTTGGGGACATCGAGGCCGCCCTGAAGTGGAGAAATGAGGGATACTTTGATATCCCCGAGGCCTTGGTGGCCAAGGTGGCCGAGGCCGAGCGGCTGTGGGAGGCCAACGCCCGCCTGGCCAAGGATCACCTGCTGGGGGCAGTTCCAGAAGCCAGCAAGCTCTGGTTCACTGGTGGCCCCACCAGCCCCAGTGCCTGTGGGGTGGCCGAGCGGTGCCAAAGAGCCACCGAGGACATCCCAAGGCTCCTTCGAACCCCAGAGAGTCCCCAGAGCGTCCCCAGGGTGTCCCCAGTGAGCCTGGAGCTCCAAGAGGTGCGAGGGGGGGGGGAGATAAAGGGGACACTGGGGGACAGTGACGGGAGGTGGCCATTGGGCATGTGGGGGACATGGGGGTGGTGGGAGGGGTCAGGAGGTCACAAAGGGGACAGGAGGGAGGGGCAGGAAGGGAGAAGGTGACAGAGAGAGGGATGGGAAATTGGGGCAGGGGGGCAAGGGGGATGGGAATGACTGGGGTGGAGGGGACACTGGGGCTGGGGGGCGGTGTCAGGAGGGACAGCAGAGGGTGACAGGGGCTGCGAGTGTGGTGGCAGTGGGTGGCAGAGGGGACAGCAGGTGGGGTGGCAGGGGGTGGCAGAGTGGAAAGCAGGGAGCGTGGCTGGGGTCGGCAGAGGGGAGGAGGGGGTGACAGAGGGACAGAGGGGACAGCAGAGCCCTCCAGGAGGGGGACAGAGGGGACCCCAGGAGGGCACAGGGGTCGCCCCAGGAGGCTGTAGGTGCCCTGAGGTCCCTGACACCTCCCCTGTCCCCTCCCCAGGTGTCCCCTCCCCAGGTGTCCCCTCCCCAGCTGCTGGAGGCTCTGGTGTCCACCGTGGCCACCCTGGGCGAGGTGACAGCCACTGTGACCGGGCCACGCCGGGGCGTGCGGCGCTGTGTGCCCCCGAAGCTGCTGCACGCGGCCCTGCGGATCTTCACCTGGAGCCTCCGTAAGGCCCTGGACCAACCTGGTGACCCCTCCCATGGCCCCCGCGATGTCCCCTCCCTGGGCCAGGCCCTGGCCGCCCTCGGGGCCACCCCGGGGGCCACCTGGGCCGGTGTGAGAGCCGCGGGCAGCGCCTGGCGGGAGCTGGTGGCCGCGCGTGAGGAGAGATGGAAGCAGCTGCTCAAGGAGGTCACCAAGCTCCGCGACGCCTGCGAGGACGCGGCCCTCGCCTGGGCCAGGCACCAGCAGGACAAGGCCACCCGCAGGGGGACAGCCGGGGACAACCTGGCGGCCCCTGCCCAGCAGCTGATGGTGGCCCTGGACAGGGATGAGGAGGCCTCAGCGGGGGCTGCGCACAGTGCCCCGGTGGCGGCGGCCACCAACGAGGCCGTGGGAGAGGCTGTGGTGGCCACCAGGCCGGCGAGGGCGGCCATCAGGAGGAGACATTGGGCAGAGGTGGTCCTGGAGCCGCTGCAGCGCTTGGTGGCCGCATGTGACAAAGCCACTGAGTTTATCAGTTACATGGACTGCCAGCTCAGGGCCATCGAGTTTGCCCTGGAGGGGACAAAGGAGGCGTCCCCTGATGTCCCTGAGACCCTGGTGGCCGCGGTGGCCAAGTTTGAGCAACTGTGGGAGGCCAGTGCCCGCCTGTTCAAGCATCACCTGCTGGGGACACTTGGGGACATCCACGACCTCCTCCTGAGTCCCTGTGATGGTCGCGGTGGCCCCGATGGCTCTGGTAGCCGCGCGGTGGCCGAGAGGTGCCAAAAAGCCATCGAGGCCATCCCAAGGCTGCTTCAGGACAGTGACGTCACTGCTGCGACGACATCACGGCAGTGACATCATTGGGGACATCGCTGCTGGAAATCTATAAATGTTGGAGTCAGAAATTAAAAGTGTTCTTTTTTAGTCGGAAATTAAAAGTATTCTATTTTAGTCGGAAATTAAAAGTGTTCTTTTTTAGTCGGAAATTAAAAGTGTTCTTTTTTACCTTGGGAGCGTTATCATTGTGTTATTTCCTGTCCCGTAGCAACATCTGGCGGCCGCCATGCGTGGAACAGCCATGGGTGAGGTCCAATGGTTTAACTCCCCTCCGTGTTTTGGCGCGGTGACTCTGAGCCCTTTGGCACTTTGGCCGCCGCTCCTGTGAGAATGGCAAATCCTGTGGGGTTCATGGAGGAGTCTCTGGTTTTGGACCTCTGGAAGGGTCTCCTGGAGCGGAAACGGGTTTCCATTTCCTGGAGTGATTTTGAGAGATTGTTTCTGTGGGCCAGAGAGCGAGGGGGTTTTTTCCAACCCTGCAGAGCCATTCCCTAGGGAGGCGTGGTCTCTCCTGGGAGGCCGAGCTCTTTTTGCTGATTGCACGATGGACGTGGGATCACTGCTGGTGCAGTGGAAAACGTTTGACGCGATTTGGCGCAGGGCTGGGTTCTGTGGCTCTCGGTGTTCCCAGGGGGACCCTTCTGTCTCGGATGTGGATGAGGGGGTGTAAAAGCAGAAATGAGAGATGCAGGACTCCAGGCAGCTCTTCAAGGTGCAGTTCATTGTTTCCAAGGTGTCACAGCATTCCAGGGTCATGGCTGACAGAGCTGTGCCCACATCTGTCAGCTCCTGCTGCAGGCAGCCCTGGAGACCCACGTTCCTCATTCAGGCTCTCAGTAAAGGTGCCCCACACGTTGGGCGCCACCATAAGAGCGGAAATGAGGGATGGGGGACTCCATGCGGCTCTTCAAAGTGCAGTTCATGGTTTCCAAGGTGTCACAGATGCCCAGGGTCGTGGGTGACAGAGCTGTGCCCACAGCTGTCAGCTCCAGCTGCAGGCAGCCCTGGAGACCCTTTAATTTTGGTTACAATGCATTCTAGACTTTTCTATTGGTTACAATGCTGTCTGTACTTTTCTTTGCTGAGCATCTTCATACAGCAGAACCAATCTCTACCTTAACTTTTACCTGTAGCCTATCATAAGTACTATAATTACCATATTCATGTTACTGTTCTCCAATCACTAAAAGTTAGTACATTACAGTTTAAGCCAGAAACTGCTTTTCAGTTTTCTTGCAGTGGAAAATTCGGAGACCTTTTTTCTACTTGCACCATTGGCAGGCTTGTTTCCCTCTGCTATTTTTCTGCTCGGTAAAAACGTCTTGTTTCTGGTGGGTTTATCTTTTGCTCTAAGCCTAAAAACCTCTTCTAACTAACACACACTTTGCCTCCGTGGTTATCCAGTAAGACTGGTTCAGCAATTCTTTTCTTCTAAATCAAAAATTGCACATATAGTTTCTATTTTAACGACAAAAGTTACACTTTAACTACAAAGCTAAATTTGCAATACTCTTAAAATGTTAATACAGCACTACTAATCAATACAACATAATACATACAGTAAATACCTGCCGGAGCCATATAATATGCACTTTTCACAACAGGTGAAAAACAAGTTGGCTTTGACAGTGTTCTGTTGCCCGGGGCCTTGCACCAAAGGGATTTAGAAATGCATCTCCAGGTGCCAATCGGTGTGGACACGACTGCGTCCCCTCTGCAAACCTCGTCTAAGAGGCAATGCCCCAATTCCTCCCAAGTTCTCGGAGTCAGTGCAGAACCCAGCTCTACCAGGAACCCGTGATCTCGGGCCCAGCCCAGCAGATCACAGAGTGCTTCATCCGAGACTGCAATTCCCATGGGAGGTATGAAAGCCCTCCGCATGGTCAGAACGAGTTGCTGGTCTCTAGAAGGTTGGTTCTCCATTTCTAAGGAAAACCCAACCCTCGGCAGCAGGCATCCACTTCAAGAGACAGACAGTCTGCTGAGTTGGGAAAAGCCGTCCCCCACTCAGTTCTCGGCCTCCCAGGGGAGGTTTCTTTGGTCTGTTGTTTTCCCCCAACCCCGTGGTCTGAACAGGACCAGTCTCCTCAGGAAGACACAGGGCAAAGGCAGCGTTACCTCACTCAAGAGGGCAAACGGTGTCCGATCGCAGAGGGTCACTGGGTCACTCGTCTCGGGCCGCGTCCCAGCTGTCCTGTGATTCCACGAGGGCACCAAAATCTGTCCTGGTTTGAACAGACAGGCGTCTGTTACGGAAGGCAGGAGCCTCCCCTGAAGTGGAAAATGTAAACCCCCTCCCTCCTGATTGCTACGAATTTTAAATTGTGAGGCTCTCAGACAACAACATGGGAGCTGGGATAACAGTTCTTTATTAGGGAAGAAAATAAAAAGATCAAATAAACAATGCAGTGAACAAAACAACACTGCCAGAGTCAGAACCCAGCCTGGCACCCTGTGGGTGCTGGCAGCAGAACCATTGGAATTGTGGCTCAGCCCTGCTGCAGTGTCAGGGCTGGTTCTGCTGGAGCAGGGATCCTGGAGAAAGGTGCAGTCTCTGCCTCTGAAGATCCAGGGGAAGGAGAGGCAGCGGCTGCTCCTCTGGAAATCCATGGAGAAGCCGTGCTGGTGTTCCAGAATCTCCAGATTATATCCAGGTAGGAATGCTTGGCTGGTGTTCCAGAATCTCCAGATTATATCCAGGTAGGAATGCTTGCCTGGTGTTCCAGAATCTCCAGATTATATCCAGGCAGGAATGCTGGGCTGGTGTTCCAGAATCTCCAGATTATATCCGGGCAGGAATGCTTGGCTGGTGTTCCAGAATCTCCAGATTATATCCAGGTAGGAATGCTTGCCTGGTGTTCCAGAATCTCCAGATTATATCCAGGCAGGAATGCTTGGCTGGTGTTCCAGAATCTCCAGATTATATCCAGGTAGGAATGCTTGGCTGGTGTTCCAGAATCTCCAGATTATATCCAGGTAGGAATGCTTGGCCGGTGTTCCAGAATCTCCAGATTATATCCAGGTAGGAATGCTTGGCCGGTGTTCCAGAATCTCCAGATTATATCCAGGTAGGAATGCTTGGCTGGTGTTCCAGAATCTCAGGATTGTATCCAGGTAGGAATGCTTGGCTCCTCCCCCTGGGCTCACATCTCCCAATGGGAGGCTGCTGCTCTTCTCAGCCATGCAGGGACATTCCATAGCTGTTGTCAGCAGGTGCCTCCCCGGAGAGAGCAGTGGCTGTGGAAGAGATAAGGAAAACTGCCCAATCAGCAGAAGGCAGCTGCCATCCAGACGGCAAACAGAATACAAAATTCGCTTGGCAATCCAGGACAGTGAGACGTGTCAGAAGTTTGAGATGTGTCAGAAGTTTGAGATGTGTCAGAAGTTTTGAGATGTACCTGAAGTTTTGAGATGGACCTGAAGTTTTGAGATGTGTCAGAAGATTCACGGGAGGTGGAACCGTGGGCACGTGCAGGCAAGGCAGCAGGGCGTGGATGCGGCGTGGAGAAAATGCAGAGCACTAACGAAGAAACCAGGGAGGACGGGACAGCGGCAGCGCAGCTCTGAGCAGGGCAGGGAGAGGCGAAGCTCAGGATTCCCAGGGCACAAGGAAGCTCAGGAGTCCCAAAGCACAAGGAAGGTCAGGAGTCCTGGTCCACACAAGGTTCAAGATTCCCAGGGCACACAAATTCAGGATTCCTGGGGCACATGAAATTCAGGATTCCTGGGATATGCAAAGTTCAGAATTCCCAGGGCACATGAAATTCAGGATTCCCAGGGCACACGTGGTTCAGGATTCCCAGGGCACACGTGGTTCAGGATTCCCAGGGCACACAACATTCAGGAGTCCCAGGGCACACAAGGTCCAGGATTCCTGGGGCACACGAAGCTCACGGTTCCCGGGGCACATGAGGCTCACGATTCCTAGGCCATACTTAAAAATAGCTTAGAAACTGTTGTGAAACAGTTGAGACATAGTGAAGCATGGACTGTTAGTTTGGTTACTATGTTGTAAAAGGGGTCATTATAAGAAACCCGGCACCCAAGGTGCCACAGCACCCCAGTAAATGCAGCACCCCCAGGCAAAACTGAGCCAGCCTGGGCAGAACAGTCAGGGGCCACTCAAACACCTTAAACCTTCATGCAAATGAAGGATCCCAAAAGAATCCAATCCCAAGGGGCAAGAAACAGGATGGAGAGGGGATTCTGACCCTCTGGGTCTGCGCTGCCCCACCTGGGCCCTCGGGGCCGTGGCTGCTGAGCAGCCCCAGCGCCGGCGCTGCTCCGTCCCCGACGGGAACGGCCCTGCTGGGCTGGGCCCTGCTTTGGGCCTTGCTTTTATTGGAATAAACGCTGAAATCGCTGCAGCACCGGGAGCCTGCTCCCGTGTTTAACAACGGGGAATTCAGGATTCCTGGGAGACACGGAATTCAGGATTCCTGGGCACACGGAATTCAGGATTCCTGGGAGACACGGAATTCAGGATTCCCAGAGCACATGGAATTCAGGATTCCCTGGGCACACGGAATTCAGGATTCCCAGAGCACACGGAATTCAGGATTCCCGGGGCACATGGAATTCAGGATTCCCAGAGCACAGGAAATTCAGGATTCCCGGGGCACACGGAATTCAGGATTCCAGGGACACACAAGGTTCAGGACTCCCGGGGCACAGGAGCGGACCCTGATCGGTCCCTCAGGGCTGAGCTCCAGCGGTGCCAGGGAATTCTCTCTGCAGGCACAGCCCGGCCGCCCTCCTCCCATGCCCAAAGAGCCACAGAGAGACGCTGCCCCCAACCCCTGCCCCCATCCTCCGCTGTCTCTGTTCCCCCTCCCGGAGAAACTCCCAAAAACCAGAGCAGTTCCCCCTCCCCGCCTTCTCAGCCCTCAGAGCCTCTCAGCAACGCAATGGGAAAAACCCCAAAGTAACAAGGAGAGAACAGAAAATCCCAATCCCCAACAGGGCGGGGGTGGCTGCGGTTTTTGGGGTCCCAGCGACGCCCGGGGCGGGCTCAGTGCTCAGCAGCCCCCAAACCACAGCCGGGTGTGAGAAACAAAGTTCACTCCTCGGAAATTGCCAACGTTTAATAGGGGCTATAAAAGGACTTTAGCACAAGAAGTCGCCTCTAACTGAACCCATCGTTCTCCAGAGCCGGTCCCGCGGCGGGGCTGCAAACACATTCCTGAGTCTGGACCTTGCTCAAACATTCCCGGGAGGTTTGGATGCTCCAGGAGCTCCTGTTGGCTTTGAACCTCTGGCTTTGTCTGCTGGACACTCTGTGGATTGGGTCCATGTATTTGATTTCTTCTCCTGGTTCCATCCTGTTGTTTCACACCCCCTGATCGATTCATAAATTCTCCTCAGGTTTGTGTCGCTGTTGTCATCACCTGGAGAGGCCAGGCCCAGGCGTGAGAAACAAGGGAATTGTTTTACACCACTAAGTCAGGTACACAAAAGCATTTTAACATGTACAGTCCCTATTTTAATATTTATTATTTGTCTATTTAATTTTTTGAACATTTTAATGCCCGTGATATATTGATTTCTTACTTTTGTTTATTATTTATTATTTTTAGATGTAAAAATATATTACTGCAGGAGTGACTGCGCGAGTTGGGATTTTCAACAACCAAATTGTGAAATTGCAGCTCTCAACCTTTCTGAAATCTTCCAGTGGAAAGGTTCCCAAACTCTCCCAGCAGCATTGGTCACCACGGGAAAAGCCCCTGCATCATTTCAGAGAAAAGTCCCTTCCCCAGCAGCTTCCGCAATAACTCCGTTCCACTTTCGTTTCTGAGCTGCTTCTGTTTCAGGGCCACATTCCAGCTCCGATTCCTCATTCTCTACAGCCTGAGAGGGAGGGTTTCGTTTAACCGGCTCCAGCGCTGGCTCAGAGACAAACTGAGAGGGCGCTGGCCGCTTTCCTGGCTGTCTGTCTGAACCCACTATCACTGGCAAGCCCATTTTCTCACAAGAAAAGTCTCTTTTGGGGACAGCCAAATCCTTTTGTCCAATTCCCAATTTTTGCAATTTGTCCACCAAAGATTTTAAACCCTCTTCGATAGCAGGATTATTCACAATAACCTCTCCTTCCTTATCCTTTTCACTTACAGCGGGTTTAGTTTCTAAATTACTGTCATCAACAGTTTCTTCACTCTGAGTGCAGCTGTGCTGTGCTCTGCACACCAATCCCCCAGAGAGGTTTTTTATTCTGATTACAGCTTTGCCCTGTGCTCTGCACACCAATCCCCAGAGAGGTTTTTTATTCTGATTACAGCTTTGCCCTGTGCTCTGCACACCAATCCCCAGAGAGGTTTTTTATTCTGATTACAGCTTTGTCCTGTCCTACACACCAATCCCCAGAGAGGTTTTTCACTCCCATTACAGCTTTGTCCTTTGACAGCCCAATCCCCAGGGAGGTTTTTCACTCCCATTACAGCTTTGTCCTGTGCTCTGCACACCAATCCCCAGAGAGGTTTTTCACTCCCATTACAGCTTTGTCCTGTGCTCTGCACACCAATCCCCAGAGAGGTTTTTCACTCCCATTACAGCTCTGTCCTGTGTCCTGCACACCAATCCCCAGAGAGGTTTTTCACTCCCATTACAGCTTTGTCCTGTGCTCTGCACACCAATCCCCAGGGAGGTTTTTCACTCCCATTACAGCTCTGTCCTGTGTCCTGCACACCAATCCCCAGAGAGGTTTTTCACTCCCATTACAGCTTTGTCCTGTGCTCTGCACACCAATCCCCAGGGAGGTTTTTCACTCCCATTACAGCTCTGTCCTGTGTCCTGCACACCAATCCCCAGAGAGGTTTTTCACTCCCATTACAGCTTTGTCCTGTGCTCTGCACACCAATCCCCCAGAGAGGTTTTTTCACTCCAATTACAGCTCTGTCCTGTGTCTGACAGCCCGGCCCCCCCAAGGGGCAGCAGCTTCCTCATTCCCGCTCGGAGCTGGAGGAGCTCTCGGTCCATCCAATGCTCGATTCTGAGCTCAGGGGCCGTGGGCTGCCTGCGGGGATATCTGAGGCGGCAGGAAACAGCTGCTGAGCTGAAGTTGCTGGGAATGCCTGAGGCTGTTCTGACTCGGAGGCAAGGGCTGCACAAGCCCCAGCAGCAGCAGCAGCTGCTTTCCTCTCTGCCTTTAGGGCTTGCAGCACCTCTATGCTAATTTCCCGCAAAGCAGCAGATTTAGGCGCCTCTTTGGCCTCACTCTGGCCAGATGCAACAGAGTCCCACAACATCCGCCCCACAGCTTCCCATGCTGAAATCTCAAAGGCAACCTGTGCTCCTGCTGTGAGATCACGGTGCCAAGCCCAATAGTCCCTTCACGCTGGAAGCATCGCACTTTTGTTCTCTCTTGGAGAGGATGTGTTGGAGGAGTTTCTGAACACCTTCCCTTCCATGTCCAGACCCCGTCTCCTGCCCGGCCGCTCACCTTGATCAGGGTGAGATTCAAGTCGTCTACGATTGGAGCTCCAGGAACCTTTCCCTCTCCCTGGGGCAGTGAGGAGACTTTCGAGCGGTTTCTCCTCTCCTCGAGGGTTGGCTCCGATGCCCTGCGCAGCGGCCAAATCGCCGACCTCGAGTCCCTTTGGTGCTACGACCTTGGGCCTGCCCGCATTCCCCACCAGAAACGCGGGGCGCGGAGGTTCGGGGCCATCACCCCGTGACCACCAGGATCCTGTGGAGCCAAATTTCTCATCCCTAAAAGGACCTTATTGATCATAAATCCCCGCTGTCCGCGCGTCTCTGGCTAACACACGATTGGTCAATCCCAGCTGTGCACGCGTCTAAATTGGAATGCTGATTGGATCTCCTGATTTTTCGTGTCTTGCTGTGGTCGTCTGGCCCACCCGTGGCTCACTTTTTTCTCTCTTTCCCAAGCCTGCTGAGTCCTGATTGCTCTTCTTCCTGTCTCTCTTTCCAGGCTACACCGACCCCATTTCTGACCACGTCCATTATTCATTGCTGGTGCCCATTGGTGCAAGCAGGCTGGATTGTGCATCGGCTGAGTGCGGCCATCGTCCTGCAAGAACTCCTCCGTCTGCAAAAGACTCTCAACATGGATCAGTGAAAATTCCCAGAAAATTCCCCAGATTCGTCTCAAATCCCATGTGGGGAGGGGACAGGTGACAGCAGCGATGTCCCCGATGATGTCATGGCCCACAATGATGTCACAGCGGTGACATCACTGACCCCGCAGCAGCCTCGGGATGTCCTCGATGGCTTTTTGGCACCGCTCGGCCACCGTGCGGCCATCGGAGCCACCAGGGCCACCAGAGCCCCCAGGGCCCTTTGTGAGGAGCCTGCAGATGTCCCCAAGTGTCCCCAGCAGGTGACGCGTGGCCAGGCGGGCGATGGCCTCCCACAGCCGCTCAGCCTCGGCCACCGTGGCCACCGAGGCCTTGGGGACACCAGGGGACGCCTCCTTTGTCATCCCCACTGGCCTCATCCCCACGGGCCCCGCAGAGCTCGGAGGTGCCCGGGGCCAGACGGTACCAGCTCAGGGCCAGCACCTGCCAGGCCCAGGCTGAGGCTCCCACCTTGGCCCAGGTGGCCCCGGGGTGGGCCTGAGGGCGGCCAGGGCCTGGCGCAGGGAGGGGACATCACAGTGGCCCGGGGAGGGGACAGCACGGAGGGTCAGGGCCTTGTGGCGGCTCCAGGCACGGCTGCTCAGGGACCCTGGGCACAGGCGCTGCTGCTCGTCCCTCTGCGGCCCGGGCACGGTGGCCGCCACCTTGCCCAGGGTGGCCACCAGGGCCCCCAGAGCCCAGAGCACCGGAGAAGGGGACACCTGGGCAGGGCACAGGGGAGGTGTCAGGGACCTGGTGGCATTTGTGGCCTCCTGCGGTGGCCCCTGTGCCCTCCCGGGGTCCCCTTTGTCCCCTCCCTGGAGGGCTCTGCTGTCCCCTCTGTCCCTTTGCCACCCCCTCATCCCCTCTGCCACCCCCTGCCACCCTCCTGCTGTCCCCTCTGCCACCCCCTGCCACCCTCCCGCTGTCCCCTCTGCCACCCTCGATCCCCTCCAGCCCTCTGGCACCTCCCCCTTCCTGTCAGGCCCTCCTGTCCCCTCTGTCACCCCCGTGTCCCCCCACGCCGGGATTGTCACACCTTGAGGGGCTCCATGGCCACTGGGGGCACTCTGGGGACACTCAGGGGACACTCAGGGGACACTGTGGGGACACTCTGGGGGCACTCTGGGGACACTCTGGGGACACGCAGGGGACACTCTGGGGACACTCTGGGGGCACTCTGGGGACACACTGGGGACACTCTGGGGACACTCCAGGTGACAAACACGCCCAGGTGACAGCTGGGGACACAGGGGAACGTGGCACGGCCAGATGGAGGAAGCAGGAAGAGGTGACCTCACTGTCCCCCGTGCTCTCCCCACCTGTGGGGCCAGGGCAGGGTCCCCAGTGTCCCCCCAATGTCTCCAATGGGACCCCGATGTCCCCTGAGTGTCCCCACATGGCCCTGGTGCTGCCCCGATGTCCCCCACAAGCCCCAAGTGTCCCCCAGTGTCCAGCTGGGGACACCAGGGACTCACCGAGGTCCTGTTGGGGACCTTGGGGACACCCCCGGGTCCTTCCCTTGGGGACACCGGGGCCACCCTGACGTCCCCTGTCCTCTTTTGGGTTGCCACGATGTCCCCGATGTCCCCGCAGTGTCCCCAACAGGACCCTGGTGTGTCCCCAGTAGGACATCAGGGGACACCTAAGCCTTGTTGGGGACCCCGGGGGGACATTGGGGTCCCCTTGGTGGCCTCGGGGGGGACATTGGGGACCCAGCGCTGGCCCCACGGGAAGCGGGGGGGGGGGGTGGTGATGTCACCTCTTCCTGCTTCCTCCATCTGGCTGCACCCGTTCCTGTGTGTCCCCAACTGCCACCCGGGCGTGTTTGTCACCTGGAGCATCCCCAGAGCGTCCCTGGAGTGTCCCCAGAGCGTCCCTGGAGCGTCCCCAGGTGCCATGGAGCCCCTCGAGGTGCGACAGTCCCGGAGTGGTGGGGGGGAGGGGACAGAGGGGACACGGGGGTGACAGAGGGGACGGGGGGAGGGTGACAAAAGGCAGTGGGGAATGGAGGGGACACGGGGGTGACAGAGGGGACACGGGGGTGACAGAGGGGACTCAGGGGGGTGACCAAAGGCAGTGGGGAATGGAGGGGACACGGGGGTGACAGAGGGGACACGGGGGTGACGGGAGGGACATGGGGGTGACAGAGGGGACACGGGGGTGACGGGAGGGACAGGGGGCCGCAAAGGGGACAGGAGGGCAGAGGAGGAAGGGGCGAGGTGACAGAGAGGTGGGGGGGGACAACAGGAGGGTGGCAGGGGGTGGCAGAGGGGACACGGGGGTGACAAAGGCACAGAGGGGACAGCAGAGCCCTCCAGGGAGGGGACAAGGGGCACCCCAGGAGGGCACAGGGGCCAGGCCAGCAGGCCGCAGCTGCCACCAGGTCCCTGACAGCTCCCGTGTCCCCTCCCCAGCTGTCCCCGGCCCTGCTGCAGCCGCAGGACAGCGCTGGGGCCATCCTGGGCCAGCTGCTGGCCACCCTGCCCAGGGAGAACGAGACGCTGCTCGGGTCTGCAGCGAGCCTGTCCCGGGACACGGAGGAATTCACCAGGGAACTCCGGGCCACCCTGTACAGCACTGATGACACCTGGCGGTACTGGAATGACACCAGCGATGATATTAACCCTCTGACCTTCCTGAGCCAGGCCCTGGCCGCCTATGACAGCACCCTAGGGACCCCCCAGGAGCCTCGGCAATGGCAGTTCTCCACATGGGACACGTCACCGGGAAGCCTCAAGGACAGCTGGGCCCAGCTGGCCAAGAAAGCCACCAAGCTCCGCAACACCTTCAGGGATTTGGCCACCAAGGCGGCCGACAGGGCGGCCACCGCCACCGCCCGGGCCAGGGAGCTGCAGGCCGAGGCTGCCCGTGATGGGACAGCTCAGGAACACATGGGGGAGCTGGGTCAGGCCCTGGGCAGGGTGGAGGGGGCCGAGGTGGTGGCTGGGCACGAAGCCCAGGTGAGCAGAGAGGCCAGGGTGGCTGCCAGCGAGACCACCAGGGCCACCATGGAGAGACAGCGGCTGGAGGCGGCCCTGGGGCTGCTGGAGCGCTTGGTGGCCGCGTGTGACGGAGCCACCGCCTTCCCCCGGGAGCTGCAGCGCAGGGTTGGGGACATCGAGGGCACCTCGGAGGGGACAAATGAGGAGTCCCCCAATGTCCCCGAGGACTCGGTGGCCAAGGTGGCCGAGACCGAGCGGCTGTGGGATGCCAACTTCTGGCTGGCCAGTTATCACCCGCTGGGGGCAGTTCCAGACGCCAGCAAGCTCTGTGTCAGTGGTGGCCCCACCAGCCCCAGTGCCTGTGGGGTGGCCAAGCGGTGCCAAAGAGCCACCAAGGACAGCCCAAGGCTCCTTCGAACCGCAGAGAGTCCCCAGAGCGTCCCCAGGGAGTCCCCAGTGAGCCTGGAGCCCCAAGAGGTGCGAAGGGGGGGGGCGGGGGAGAGAGATGGGGACAGAGGGGACAGGAGGGGGGGGGCAATGGGGGATGGAGAGGACATGGGGGGGGGGGAGTGGGCGTGGTCAGGAGGTTGCACAGGGGACAGGAGGGAGGGGCCGGAAGGGGGGCGGTGACAGAGGGAGGGAGGGGAAAGGGGGAGGAGCGTGCAGTGGGGAATGGGGGGGACACGGCGGGGAGGGGACACGGGGGTGGCGGTGGTGGCAGAGGGGACAGCAGAGGGGCGGGGCTGGGAGGGGCTCCGAGGGGAGGGGCCATGGGGCAGGGGGAACAAGAGGCTGACAAAGGGACGGAGGGGACAGAGGGGACCCCTCGGGGGCAGGGGCCAGCCCAGGACACCACAAGTGCCACCAGGTCCCTGACACCGCCCCTGTCCCCTCCCCAGCTGTCCCCGGCCCTGCTGCAGCCACAGGTCACCGCGGTGGCCACCCTGGGCGAGCTGCGTGCCACCCTGCCCAGGCGGGACGAGGAGATGATGATGGTGCCCGAATCCCCAAGGTGCCTGTACAATGAACTGTTTGGCTTCACCAAGGAGTTCGACTGCAGCCCCTGTGGCAGTGATGAAGCCTGGTTCCGCCGCAATGGCACCTCTGAGGATCCACCTCCCACGTCCCTGAGCCGGGCCCTGGCCGCCTACAGGAGCACCCCAGGGACCACCTGGGATGATGTGAGACGGGCAGCCAGGGAGTGGCAGGAGGCGGTGGATGGGCGAGTTGAGATGTGGGATGACCTGGCCAGGAAAGCCACCAAGCTCCGTGACGCCTGCAGGGCGATGGTCACTGAGGTGACTCACAAGGTGGCCACCAACACTGCCCGGGCCAGGGAGCTGCAGGCCGAGGCTGCCCGTGATGGAACAGCTCAGGAACACATGGGGGAGCTGGGTCAGGCCCTGGGCAGGGAGGAGGGGGCCGAGGTGGTGGCCGGGTGTGAAGCCCAGGAGAGGAGAGAGGCCAGGGTGGCTGCCAGCCTGGTCACTACGGCAAGCAGAAGGAGACAGCGGCTGGAGGCGGCCCTGGGGCTGCTGGAGCGCTTGGTGGCCGCGTGTGACGGAGCCACCGCCTTCACCCGGAAGCTGCAGCGCAGGGTTGGGGACATCGAGGCCGCCCTAAAGGGGACAAATGAGGCATCCCCTGATGTCCCTGAGGCCTTGGTGGCCAAGGTGGCCGTGGCCGAGCGGCTGTGGGAGGCCAGCACCCGCCTGTCCAAGGATCACCTGGAGGGGACACTTCACTACATCTGCAAGGTCTATATTGATGATGAACCTGTCAGCCTCAGCGGCTGTGGGGTGGCCGAGCGGTGCCAAAGAGCCACCGAGGACATCCCGAGGCTCCTTCGACCCCGAGAGCGTCCCCAAGGTGTCCCCAAGGTGTCCCCAGTGAGTGTGGAGCTCCAAGGGGTTCAATGGGGGGCGGGGGGGGCCGGGAGAGAGGGAGCACTGTGGGGGGAGGGGAGGGAGCAGTGGGGTCTAGGGGGGACACGGGGGGTGGGGGGGGGCAGAGGGGACAGCAGAGGGGCGGGGCTGGGCGGGGCTCCGAGGGGAGGGGCCATGGGGCAGAGGGAACAAGAGGCTGACAAAGGGACGGAGGGGACAGAGGGGACCCCTCGGGGGCAGGGGCCAGCCCAGGACACCACAAGTGCCACCAGGTCCCTGACACCGCCCCTGTCCCCTCCCCAGCTGCGCCCGGCCCTGCTGCAGCCACAGGTCACCGTGGTGGCCACCCTGGGCGAGCTGCTGGCCACCCTGCCCAGGCGGGACGAGGAGATGCTGGTGTTGATGTCCCCAGGGAGCCTTTACTGGGTCCTGGAGGAATTCACCAATGAGCTCCGGGTCACCCTGTACCGCATTGATGACAGCTGGTGGCACCACAATGATGATGATCCTCGCACCTCCCATGATGCTGGCCCTGTCAGCTCCCTGAGCCAGGCCCTGGACGCCTACAATAACAACCCATGGACCACCTGGGATGATGTGACAATGGCAGCCAGCAAGTGGCGGCGGTCGGTGGCTGTGCTTGTGAACAGCTGGACCAAGCTGGCCAGCAAAGCCACCGAGCTCCGCAACACCTGCAGGGATTTGGCCACCGAGGCGGCCGACAGGGAGGGCACCACCACCGCCCGGGCCAGGGAGCTGCAGGCCGAGGCTGCCCATGATGGGACAGCTCAGGAACACATGGGGGAGCTGGGACAGGCCCTGGGCAGGGAGGAGGGGGCCGAGGTGGTGGCCGGGAAGGAAGCCCAGGACAGGATACAGGCTATGATGGCTGCCAGGGAGGCCACAAGGGCCACCATGGAGAGACAGCTGCTGGAGGCGGCCCTGGGGCTGCTGGAGCGCTTGGTGGCCGCGTGTGACGGAGCCACCGCCTTCCCCCGGGAGCTGGAGCGCAGGGTTGGGGACATCGAGGCCACCCTGAAGGGGACAATTATGGGATTCTTTGATATCCCCGAGGATTTGATGGCCAAGGTGGCCGAGGCCGAGCGGCTGTGGGAGGCCAACGCCCGCCTGGCCAAGGATCACCTGCTGGGGACACTTGGGGACATCATCGGCTTCTATTTCGATCGTGGTCCCACCAGTGCCCATGGGGTGGCTGAGCGGTGCCAAAGAGCCACCGAGGACATCCCAAGGCTCCTCCAAGTCCCAGAGTGTCCCCAGAGCGTCCCCAAGATCTCCCCAGTGAGCCTGGAGCCCCAAGAGGTGCGATGGGGGGCACGGTGGGCAGAGGGGACAGAGGGGACACTCGGGGGACAGGGGGCATGGGGGGTGGGGAAAGGGGCAGCGGGGGATGGGAGGGTCAGGGGGGGTGGCAGGAAGGGGGGAGGGGACAGAGAGGGGGAGGGGAAACGGGGGGGGGCAGGGGGCAGTGGGGGAGGGGGCGGCCATGGTGGGGGTTGGGGGGGGCAGAGGGGACAGCAGAGGGGCGGGGCTGGGCGGGGCTCCGAGGGGAGGGGCCATGGGGCAGGGGGAACAAGAGGCTGACAAAGGGACGGAGGGGACAGAGGGGACCCCTCGGGGGCAGGGGCCAGCCCAGGACACCACAAGTGCCACCAGGTCCCTGACACCTCCCCTGTCCCCTCCCCAGCTGTCCCCGGCCCTGCTGCAGCCACAGGTCACCGTGGTGGCCACCCTGGGCGAGCTGCTGGCCACCCTGCCCAGGCGGGACGAGGAGATGCTGCCCGTGTCCACCGTGAGCCTGTACTGGGACCTGGTGAACTTCACTGAGAGCCTCCGGGTCACCCTGTACTGCACTGAGGGCACCTGGTGGCGCTGCAATGTCACCTCTGATGATGGTGACCCTGTCCCCTCCCTGAGCCAGGCCCTGGCTGCCTGCAGGAGCACCCCAGGGACCACCTGGGACTGTGTGACAATGGCGGCCAGTGAGTGGCAGCAGTCGGTGGCTGTGCTGGTGAACAGCTGGGCCCAGCTGGCCAGGGCAGCCACCGAGCTCTGCAAAACCTGCAGGGATTTGGCCACCGAGGCGCTCGACAGGGAGGCCACCGCCACCGCCCGGGCCAGGGAGCTGCAGGCCGAGGCTGCCCATGATGGGACAGCTCAGGAACACATGGGGGAGCTGGGACAGGCCCTGGGCAGGGAGGAGGGGGCCGAGGTGGTGGCCGGGCATGAAGCCCAGGTGAGGAGAGAGGCCAGGGTGGCTGCCAGGGAGGCCACCAGGGCCACCATGGAGAGACAGCGGCTGGAGGCGGCCCTGGGGCTGCTGGAGCGCTTGGTGGCCGCGTGTGACGGAGCCACCGCCTTCCCCCGGGAGCTGCAGCGCAGGGTTGGGGACATCGAGGCTGCCCTGAAGGGGACAATTATGGGATTCTTTGATATCCCCGAGGCCTTGGTGGCCAAGGTGGCCGAGGCCGAGCGGCTGTGGGAGGCCAACGCCCGCCTGGCCAAGGATCACCTGCTGGGGGCCGTTCCAGACGCCATCAAGCTCTGGTTCACTGGTGGCCCCACCAGCCCCAGTGCCCGTGGGGTGGCCGAGCGGTGCCAAAGAGCCACCGAGGACAGCCCAAGGCTCCTTCAAACCCCAGAGAGTCCCCAGAGCGTCCCCAGGGTGTCCCCAGTGAGCATGGAGCTCCAAGAGGTGCGAGGGGGGGGAGATAAAGGGGACACTGGGGGACGGGGACGGGAGGGGGCCATGGGGCATGTGGGGGACATGGGGGTGGTGGGAGGGGTCAGGAGGTCACAAAGGGGACAAGAGGGAGGGGCAGGAAGGGAGAAGGTGACAGAGAGAGGGAGGGGAAATTGGGGCAGGGGGTGAGGGGGATGGGAATGACTGGGGTGGAGGGGACACTGGGGCTGGCGGGCGGTGTCAGGAGGGACAGCAGAGGGTGACAGGGGCTGCGAGTGTGGTGGCAGTGGGTGGCAGAGGGGACAGCGGGTGGGGTGGCAGGGGGTGGCAGAGGGGACAGCGGGTGGGGTGGCAGGGGGTGGCAGAGGGGAGGAGGGGGTGACAGAGGGACAGAGGGGACAGCAGAGCCCTCCAGGAGGGGGACAGAGGGGACGCCGGGAGGGCACAGGGGCCGCCCCAGGAGGCTGTAGGTGCCCTGAGGTCCCTGACACCTCCCCTGTCCCCTCCCCAGGTGTCCCCTCCCCAGCTGTCCCAGCTGTCCCCTCCCCAGGTGTCCCCTCCCCAGGTGTCCCCTCCCCAGCTGCTGGAGGCTCTGGTGTCCACGGTGGCCACCCTGGGCGAGGTGACAGCCACTGTGACCGGGCCACACCGGGGCGTGCGGCGCTGTGTGCCCCCGAAGCTGCTGCACGCGGCCCTGAGGATCTTCACCTGGAGCCTCCGTAAGGCCCTGGACCACCCTGCTGACCCCTCCCATGGCCCCCGCGATGTCCCCTCCCTGGGCCAGGCCCTGGCCGCCCTCGGGGCCACCGCGGGGGCCACCTGGGCCGGTGTGAGAGCCGCGGGCAGCGCCTGGCGGGAGCTGGTGGCCGCGCGTGAGGAGAGATGGAAGCAGCTGCTCGAGGAGGTCACCAAGCTCCGCGACGCCTGCGAGGACGCGGCCCTCGCCTGGGCCAGGCACCAGCAGGACAAGGCCACCCGCAGGGGGACAGCTGGGGACAACCTGGCAGCCCCTGCCCAGCAGCTGATGGTGGCCCTGGACAGGGATGAGGAGGCCTCAGCGGGGGCTGCGCACGGTGCCCGGGTGGCGGCGGCCACCAACGAGGCCGGGGGAGAGGCTGTGGTGGCCACCAGGCAGGCGAGGGCGGCCATCAGGAGGAAACATTGGGCAGAGGTGGCCCTGGAGCCGCTGCAGCGCTTGGTGGCCGCATGTGACAAAGCCACTGAGTTTATCAGTTACATGGACTGCCAGCTCAGGGCCATCGAGGCTGCCCTGGAGGGGACAAAGGAGGCGTCCCCTGATGTCCCCGAGGCCTTGGTGGCTGCGGTGGCCAAGTTTGAGCAGCTGTGGGAGGCCGGCGACCGCCTGTTCAAGCATCACCTGCTGGGGACACTTGGGGACATCCACGACCTCCTCTTGAGTCCCTATGATGGTCGCGGTGGCTCTGATGGCCCTGGCAGCTGCGCGGTGGCCGAGCGGTGCCAAAAAGCCATCGAGGACATCCCAAGGCTGCTTCAGGACAGTGACGTCACTGCTGCGACGTCATCACAGCAGTGACATCATTGGGGACATCGCTGCTGTCACCAGTGCCCTCCCCGTGCAGTCTTTGAGACAGATTTGGGGAATTTCCTGGGAATTTTCCATGATACTGACCCGAATCCTGCTGGGAATTCCTGGGGTGACGTCACTGGGGACACTCAGGGGGAACACTCAGGGACAGGGGTGAATGAGTCCCCTCAAGAGCGTCCAGCTTTCCACTGCGCAGCAGAGCCAGGCCATGAATTGCAATTTTATAATTGGCTTCTGCAATTCTGCATTGGCTTCTGCAATTCTGCATTGGCTTCTGCAATTCTGCATTGCCTTTTGCACTTTTGTGTTGCATTTTGCACTTTTGTGTTGCATTTTGCACATTGTTATTGATCACCAGCAATTTGGCACGGTATCTGATACTGATATTGGTTATCGAGGATTCCTTGTAGCTGCTGGTTGGTGCAATATAATCTCTCCGTTCACGTGTGCACCGTGCAGCCTATTAGTTAATTAAGGATCTTGTCCGATCCTTAATTAATTAGTTAAAGATCTGGCAGCTCTTGTCCTCTGGGAACCAGTGGGTAAGGGCTGCCTGTTCTGTGCCAAAGCCCAGGTGATATCCAGGTGGGAGTGCTCAGCTCCTCCCCCTGGGCGGGGCATCTCCCAATGGGCTGATGTGGTTCTGAGTCATGATTGGTCCTTGATTGCCCATCAAACGGAAATGGCCGCTGGTGGGAGGCATCTCTGAGTCATGGGCAAGGCATTGATGGGCCCATTAACAGGGGATAAGGACAATACAATGCATTATCACCCTGATTTCTTAAGTTTTTCTGAGCCTTCTGATGTTTACATTCTTGTTAGGAACTTCCTCACACACTTTATGTAAATAACTTTTTGTTTTGCATTCTTTTGAGGAGGAGGAGGAGAAATTTGATGGACTGCTGGATTGCCCAGTGCCATTGGAGAGGCGGCACTGTCACCCTCCAATCCACTGCGACTTTTGGAAATCTATAAACGTTGGAGTCAGAAATTAAAAGTGTTCTTTTTTAGTCAGAAATTAAAAGTGTTCTTTTTTACCTTGGGAGCGTTAGCATCGTGTTATTTCCTGTCCCGTAGCAACATCTGGCGGCTGCCATGCGTGGAACAGCCATGGGTGAGGTCCAATGGTTTAACTCCCCCTCCGTGTTTTGGCGCGGTGACTCTGAGCCCTTTGGCACTTTGGCCGCCGCTCTTGTGATAATGGCAAATCCCGTGGGGTTCATGGAGGAGTCTCTGGTTTTGGACTCTGGAAGGGTCTCCTGGAGCGGAAATGGGTTTCCATTTCCTGGAGTGATTTTGAGAGATTGTTTCTGTGGGCCAGGGAGTGGGGGGGTTTTTTTCCAACCCTGCAGAGCCATTCCCTAGGGAGGCGTGGTCTCTCCTGGGAGGCCGAGCTCTTTTTGATGATTGCACGATGGACGTGGGATCACTGCTGGTGCAGTGGAAAACGTTTCACGCATTTGGCGCAGGGCTGGGTTTTGTGGCTCTCGGCGTTCCCAGGGGGACCCTTCTGTCTCAGATGTGGATGAGGGGGTGTAAAAGCGGAAATGAGAGATGTGGGACTCCAGGCGGCTCTTCAAGGTGCAGTTCATTGTTTCCAAGGTGTTACAGCTGCACAGGGTCATGGCTGACAGAGCTGTGCCCACAGCTGTCGGCTCCAGCTGCAGGCAGGCCTGGAATTCCACATTCCTCATTCAGGCTCTGACTAAGGGTGCCCCACACGTTGGGCGCCACCGTAAGAGCGGAAATGAGAGATGCAGGACTTCAGGCGGCTCTTCAAAGTGCAGTTCATTACATCCAAGGTGTTACAGCATTCCAGGATTGTGGGCGACCACAACCCACAGCTGTGTGCCCACAGCTGTCAGCTCCTGCTGCAGGCAGCCCTGGAGACCCGCGTTCCTCATTCAGGCTCTCAGTAAAGGTGCCCCACGTTGGGCGCCACCATAAGAGTGGAAATGAGGGATGCAGGACTCCATGCGGCTCTTCAAAGTGCTGTTCATGGTTTCCAAGGTGTCACAGATGCCCAGGGTCGTGGGTGACAGAGCTGTGCCCACAGCTGTCAGCTCCAGCTGCAGGCAGCCCTGGAGACCCTTTGGTTTTGGTTACAATGCTGTCTGTACTTTTCTTTGCTGAGCATCTTCATACAGCAGAACCAATCTCTACCTTAACTTTTACCTGTAGCCTATCATAAGTACTATAATTACCATATTCATGTTACTGTTCTCCAATCACTAAAAGTTAGTACATTACAGTTTAAGCCAGAAACTGCTTTTCAGTTTTCTTGCAGTGGAAAATTCTGAGACCTTTTTTCTACTTGCACCATTGGCAGGCTTGTTTCCCTCTGCTATTTTTCTGCTCGGTAAAAACGTCTTGTTTCTGGTGGGTTTACCTTTTGCTCTAAGCCTTAAAACCTCTTCTAACTAACACACACTTTGCCTCCGTGGTTATCCAGTAAGACTGGTTCAGCAATTCTTTTCTTCTAAATCAAAAATTGCACATATAGTTTCTATTTTAACGACAAAAGTTACACTTTAACTACAAAGCTAAATTTGCAATACTCTTAAAATGTTAATACAGCACTACTAATCAATACAACATAATACATACAGTAAATACCTGCCTGGAGCCATATAATATGCACTTTTCACAACAGGTGAAAAACAAGTTGGCTTTGTCAGTGTTCTGTTGCCCGGGGCCTTGCACCAAAGGGATTTAGAAATGCATCTCCAGGTGCCAATCGGTGTGGACACGACTGCGTCCCCTCTGCAAACCTCGTCTAAGAGGCAATGCCCCAATTCCTCCCAAGTTCTCGGAGTCAGTGCAGAACCCAGCTCTACCAGGAACCCGTGATCTCGGGCCCAGCCCAGCAGATCACAGAGTGCTTCATCCGAGACTGCAATTCCCATGGGAGGTATGAAAGCCCTCCGCATGGTCACAACGAGTTGCTGGTCTCTAGAAGGTTGGTTCTCCATTTCTAAGGAAAACCCAACCCTCGGCAGCAGGCATCCACTTCAAGAGACAGACAGTCTGCTGAGTTGGGAAAAGCCGTCCCCCACTCAGTTCTCGGCCTCCCAGGGGAGGTTTCTTTGGTCTGTTGTTTTCCCCCAACCCCGTGGTCTGAACAGGACCAGTCTCCTCAGGAAGACACAGGGCAAAGGCAGCATTACCTCACTCAAGAGGGCAAACGGTGTCCGATCACAGAGGGTCACTGGGTCACTCGTCTCGGGCCGTGTCCCAGCTGTCCTGTGATTCCACGAGGGCGCCAAAATCTGTCCTGGTTTGAACAGACAGGCGTCTGTTACGGAAGGCAGGAGCCTCCCCTGAAGTGGAAAATGTAAACCCCCTCCCTCCTGATTGCTACGAATTTTAAATTGTGAGGCTCTCAGACAACAACATGGGAGCTGGGATAACAGTTCTTTATTAGGGAAGAAAATAAAAAGATCAAATAAACAATGCAGTGAACAAAACAACACTGCCAGAGTCAGAACCCAGCCTGGCACCCTGTGGGTGCTGGCAGCAGAACCATTGGAATCGTGGGTCAGCCTTGCTGCAGTGTCAGGGCTGGTTCTGCTGGAGCAGGGATCCTGGAGAAAGGTGCAGTCTCTGCGTCTGAAGATCCAGGGGAAGGAGAGGCAGCTGCTGCTCCTCTGGAAATCCATGGAGAAGCCGTGCTGGTGTCCCAGAATCTCCAGATTATATCCAGATAGGAATGCTTGGCTGGTGTTCCAGAATCTCCAGCTTATATCCAGGCAGGAATGCTGGGCTGGTGTTCCAGAATCTCCAGATTATATCCAGATAGGAATGCTTGGCTGGTGTTCCAGAATCTCCAGATTATACCCAGGTAGGAATGCTTGGCTGGTGTTCCAGAATCTCCAGATTATATCCAGGTAGGAATGCTTGGCTGGTGTTCCAGAATCTCCAGATTATATCCAGGCAGGAATGCTTGGCTGGTGTTCCAGAATCTCAGGATTGTATCCAGGTAGGAATGCTTGGCTCCTCCCCCTGGGCTCACATCTCCCAATGGGAGGCTGCTGCTCTTATCAGCTATGCAGGGACATTCCATAGCTGTTGTCAGCAGGTGCCTCCCCGGAGAGAGGAGTGGCTGTGGAAGAGATAAGGAAAACTGCCCAATCAGCAGAAGGCAGCTGCCATCCAGACGGCAAACAGAATACAAAATTTGCTTGGCAATCCAGGACAGCGAGACGTGTCAGAAGTTTGAGATGTGTCAGAAGTTTGAGATGTGTCAGGAGTTTGAGATGGACCTGAAGTTTTGAGATGGACCTGAAGTTTTGAGATGTGTCAGAAGATTCACGGGCGGTGGAACCGTGGGCACGTGCAGGCAAGGCAGCAGGGCGTGGCTGCGGCGTGGAGAAAATGCAGAGCACTAACGAAGAAACCAGGGAGGACGGGACAGCGGCAGCGCAGCTCTGAGCAGGGCAGGGAGAGGCGAAGCTCAGGATTCCCAGGGCACAAGGAAGGTCAGGAGTCCCAGGGCACAAGGAAGGTCAGGAGTCCCAAAGCACAAGGAAGGTCAGGAGTCCCAGGGCACACAAAGTTCAGGATTCCCAGGGCACAAGAAATTCAGGATTCCTGGCGCACACGAAACTCAGGATTCCTGGGATGTGCAAAGCTCAGAATTCCCAGAGCAAACGAAGCTCAGGATTCCCAGGGCACATGAAATTCAGGATTCCTGGCGCACACAAATGTCAGGATTCCTGGGATATGCAAAGCTCAGAATTCCCAGAGCAAAGGAAGTTCAGGATTCCCAGAGCACACGTGGTTCAGGAGTCCCAGGGCACACAAGGTCCAGGATTCCTCGGGCACACGAAGCTCACGGCTCCCGGGGCACATGAGGCTCAGGATTCCCAGGCCACACTTAAAAATAGCTTAGAAACTGTTGTGAAACAGTTGAGACATAGTGAAGCATGGACTGTTAGTTTGGTTACTATGTTGTAAAAGGGGTCATTATAAGAAACCCGGCACCCAAGGTGCCACAGCACCCCAGTAAATGCAGCACCCCCAGGCAAAACTGAGCCAGCCAGGACAGAACAGTCAGGGGTCACTCAAACACCTTAAACCTTCATGCAAATGAAGGATCCCAAAAGAATCCAATCCCAAGGGACAAGAAACAGGATGGAGAGGGGATTCTGACCCTCTGGGTCTGCGCTGCCCCACCTGGGCCCTCGGGGCCGTGGCTGCTGAGCAGCCCCAGCGCCGGCGCTGCTCCGTCCCCGACGGGAACGGCCCTGCTGGGCTGGGCCCTGCTTTGGGCCTTGCTTTTATTGGAATAAACGCTGAAATCGCTGCAGCACCGGGAGCCTGCTCCGGTGTTTAACAACGGGGAATTCAGGATTCCTGGGAGACACGGAATTCAGGATTCCTGGGCACACGGAATTCAGGATTCCTGGGAGACACGGAATTCAGGATTCCCGGGGCACACGGAATTCAGGATTCCAGGGGCACACAAAGTTCAGGATTCCCAGAGCACACGGAATTCAGGATTCCTGGGAGACAGGGAATTAAGGATTCCTGGGGCACACGGAATTCAGGATTCCTGGGGCACACGGAATTCAGGATTCCTGGGGCACACGGAATTCAGGATTCCCAGGGCACACGGAATTCAGGATTCCAGGGGCACAGGAAGTTCAGGATTCCCAGAGCACATGGAATTCAGGATTCCCAGAGCACACAGAATTCAGGATTCCCAGGGCACACGGAATTCAGGATTCCAGGGGCACATGGAATTCAGGATTCCCAGAGCACACAAAATTCAGGATTCCCAGGGGCACACAAAATTCAGGATTCCTGGGGCACACGGAATTCAGGATTCCCAGAGCACATGAAATTCAGGATTCCAGGGACACACAAGGTTCAGGATTCCCGGGGCACACAGAATTCAGGATTCCCAGAGCACAGGAATTGCAGGAATCCCGGGGCACAGGAGTGGACCCTGATCGGTCCCTCAGGGCCGAGCTCCGGCGGTGCCAGGGAATTCTCTCTGCAGGCACAGCCCGGCCGCCCTCCTCCCATGCCCAAAGAGCCACAGAGAGACGCTGCCCCCAACCCCTGCCCCCATCCTCCGCTGTCTCTGTTCCCCACTCCTGGAGAAACTCCTAAAAACCAGAGCAGTTCCCCCTCCCCGCCTTCTCAGCCCTCAGAGCCTCTCAGTAACGCAATGGGGAAAAAAACCCCAAAGTAACAAGGAGAGAACAGAAAATCCCAATCCCCAACAGGGCGGGGGTGGCTGCGGTTTTTGGGGTCCCAGCGACGCCCGGGGCGGGCTCAGTGCTCAGCACCCCCCAAACCACAGCCGGGTGTGAGAAACAAAGTTCACTCCTCGGAAATTGCCAACGTTTAATAGGGGCTATAAAAGGACTTTAGCACAAGAAGTCGCCTCTAACTTAACCCATCGTTCTCCAGAGCCGGTCCCGCGGCGGGGCTGCAAACACATTCCTGAGTCTGGACCTTGCTCAAACATTCCCGGGAGGTTTGGATGCTCCAGGAGCTCCTGTTGGCTTTGAACCTCTGGCTTTGTCTGCTGGACACTCTGTGGATTGGGTCCATGTATTTGATTTCTTCTCCTGGTTCCATCCCGTTGTTTCACACCCCCTGATCGATTCATAAATTCTCCTCAGGTTTGTGTCGCTGCTGTCACCACCTGCAGAGGCCGGGCCCAGGCGTGAGAAACAAGGGAATTGTTTTACACCACTGAGTCAGTTACACAAAAGCATTTTAACATGTACAGTCCCTATTTTAATATTTATTAGTTGTCTATTTAATTTTTTGAACATTTTACTGCCCGTGATATATTGATTTATTACTTTTGTTTATTATTTATTATTTTTAGATGTAAAAATATATTACTGCAGGAGTGACTGTGTGAGTTGGGATTTTCAACAACCAAATTGTGAAATTGCAGCTCTCAACCTTTCTGAAATCTTCCAGTGGAAAGGTTCCCAAACTCTCCCAGCAGCATTGGCCACCACGGGAAAAGCCCCTGCATCATTTCAGAGAAAAGTCCCTTCCCCAGCAGCTTCCGCAATAACTCCCTTCCACTTTCGTTTCTGAGCTGCTTCTGTTTCAGGGCCTCATTCCAGCTCCGATTCCTCATTCTCTACAGCCTGAGAGGGAGGGTTTCGTTTAACCGGCTCCAGCGCTGGCTCAGAGACAAACTGAGAGGGCGCTGGCCGCTTTCCTGGCTGTCTGTCTGAACCCACTATCACTGGCAAGCCCATTTTCTCACAAGAAAAGTCTCTTTTGGGGACAGCCAAATCCTTTTGTCCAATTCCCAATTTTTGCAATTTGTCCACCAAAGATTTTAAACCCTCTTCGATAGCAGGATTATTCACAATAACCTCTCCTTCCTTATCCTTTTCACTTACAGCGGGTTTAGTTTCTAAATTACTGTCATCAACAGTTTCTTCACTCTGAGTGCAGCTGTGCTGTGCTCTGCACACCAATCCCCAGAGAGGTTTTTTATTCTGATTACAGCTTTGCCCTGTGCTCTGCACACCAATCCCCAGGGAGGTTTTTCACTCCCATTACAGCTCTGTCCTGTGTCCTGCACACCAATCCCCAGAGAGGTTTTTTATTCTGATTACAGCTTTGTCCTGTCCTGCACACCAATCCCCAGAGAGGTTTTTCACTCCCATTACAGCTTTGTCCTGTGCTCTGCACACCAATCCCCCAGAGAGGTTTTTTCACTCCCATTACAGCTCTGTCCTGTGTCTGACAGCCCGGCCCCCCCAAGGGGCAGCAGCTTCCTCATTCCCGCTCGGAGCTGGAGGAGCTCTCGGTCCATCCAATGCTCGATTCTGAGCTCAGGGGCCCTGGGCTGCCTGCGGGGATATCTGAGGTGGCAGGAAACAGCTGCTGAGCTGAAGTTGCTGGGAATGCCTGAGGCTGTTCTGACTCTGGCAGGAAACAGCTGCTGAGCTGAAGTTGCTGGGAATGCCTGAGGCTGTTCTGACTCGGAGGCAAGGGCTGCACAAGCCCCAGCAGCAGCAGCAGCTGCTTTCCTCTCTGCCTTTAGGGCTTGCAGCACCTCTATGCTAATTTCTCACAAAGCAGCAGATTTAGGCGCCTCTTTGGCCTCACTCTGGCCAGATGCAACAGAGTCCCACAACATCCACCCCACAGCTTCCCATGCTGAAATCTCAAAGGCGACCGCTGCTCCTGCTGTGAGATCACGGTGCCAAGCCCAATAGTCCCTTCACGCTGGAAGCATCGCACTTTTGTTCTCTCTTGGAGAGGATGTGTTGGAGGAGTTTCTGAACACCTTCCCTTCCGTGTCCAGACCCCATCTCCTGCCCGGCCGCTCACCTTGATCAGGGTGAGATTCAAGTCGGCTACGATTGGGGCTCCAGGACCCTTTCCCTCTCCCCGGGGCAGTGAGGAGACTTTCGAGCGGTTTCTCCTCTCCTCGAGGGTTGGCTCCGATGCCCTGCACAGCGGCCAAATCGCCGACCTCGAGTCCCTTTCGTGCTACGACCTTGGGCCTGCCCGCGTTCCCCACCAGAATCGCGGGGCGCGGAGGTTCGGGGCCATCACCCCGTGACCACCAGGATCCTGTGGAGCCAAATTTCTCATCCCTAAAAGGACCTTATTGATCATAAATCCCCGCTGTCCGCGCGTCTCTGGCTAACACACGATTGGTCAATCCCAGCTGTGCACGCGTCTAAATTGGAATGCTGATTGGATCTCCTGATTTTTCATGTCTTGCTGTGGTCGTCTGGCCCACCCATGGCTCACTTTTTTCTCTCTTTCCCAAGCCTGCTGAGTCCTGATTGCTCTTCTTCCTGTCTCTCTTTCCAGGCTACGCCGACCCCATTTCTGACCACGTCCATTATTCATTGCTGGTGCCCATTGGTGCAAGCAGGCTGGATTGTGCATCGGCTGAGTGCAGCCATCGTCCTGCAAGAACTCCTCCGTCTGCAAAAGACTCCCAACATGGATCAGTGAAAATTCCCAGAAAATTCCCCAGATTCATCTCAAATCCCATGTGGGGAGGGGACAGGTGACAGCAGCGATGTCCCCGATGATGTCATGGCCCACAGTGATGTCACAGCGGTGACATCACTGACCCCGCAGCAGCCTCGGGATGTCCTCGATGGCTTTTTGGCACCGCTCGGCCACCGTGCGGCCATCGGAGCCACCAGGGCCACCAGAGCCCCCAGGGCCCTTTGTGAGGAGCCTGCAGATGTCCCCAAGTGTCCCCAGCAGGTGACGCGTGGCCAGGCGGGCGATGGCCTCCCACAGCCGCTCAGCCTCGGCCACCGTGGCCACCGAGGCCTCGGGGACACCAGGGGACGCCTCCTTTGTCATCCCCACTGGCCTCATCCCCACTGGCCTCATCCCCACGGGCCCTGCAGAGCTCGGAGGTGCCCGGGGCCAGCCGGTACCAGCTCTGGGCCAGCACCTGCCAGGCCCAGGCTGAGGCTCCCACCTTGGCCCAGGTGGCCCCGGGGTGGGCCCGAGGGTGGCCAGGGCCTGGCGCAGGGAGGGGACATCACAGTGGCCCGGGGAGGGGACAGCACGGAGGGTCAGGGCCTTGTGGCGGCTCCAGGCACGGCTGCTCAGGGACCCTGGGCACAGGCGCTGCTGCTCGTCCCTCTGCGGCCCGGGCACGGTGGCCGCCACCTCGCCCAGGGTGGCCACCAGGGCCCCCAGAGCCCAGAGCACCGGAGAAGGGGACACCTGGGCAGGGCACAGGGGAGGTGTCAGGGACCTGGTGGCATTTGTGGCCTCCTGCGGTGGCCCCTGTGCCCTCCCGGGGTCCCCTTTGTCCCCTCCCTGGAGGGCTCTGCTGTCCCCTCTGTCCCTTTGCCACCCCCTCATCCCCTCTGCCACCCCCTGCCACCCTCCCGCTGTCCCCTCTGCCACCCTCGGTCCCCTCCAGCCCTCTGTCACCTCCCCCCTTCCTGTCACGCCCTCCTGTCCCCTCTGTCACCCCTGTATCCCCCCACGCCGGGATTGTCACATCTTGAGGGGCTCCATGGCCACTGCGGACACTCTGGGGACACTCTGGGGACACTCTGGGGACACTCAGGGGACACTCTGGGGACACTCTGGGGACACTCTGGGGACACACTGGGGACACTCTGGGGACACTCTGGGGACACTCAGGGGACACTCAGGGGACACTCTGGGGACACACTGGGGACACTCTGGGGACATGCAGGGGACACTCAGCGGACACTCTGGGGACACTCAGGGGATGCTCCAGGTGACACTCGGGGGACACACTGGGGACACTGGGGACACGCAGGGGACACGCAGGGGACACTCTGGGGACACTCTGGGGACACTCTGGGGACACTGTGGGGACATGCAGGGGACACTCTGGGGACACTCTGGGGACACACACGGGACACTCTGGGGACACGCAGGGGACACTCTGGGGACACTCCAGGTGACAAACACGCCCAGGTGACAGCTGGGGACACAGGGGAACGTGTCACAGCCAGATGGAGGAAGCAGGAAGAGGTGACCTCACTGTCCCCCGTGCTCTCCCCACCTGTGGGGCCAGGGCAGGGTCCCCAGTGTCCCCCCAATGTCCCCAATGGGACCCCGATGTCCCCTGAGTGTCCCCACATGGCCCTGGTGTTGCCCCAATGTCCCCCACAAGCCCCAAGTGTCCCCCAGTGTCCAGCTGGGGACACCAGGGACTCACCGGGGTCCTGTTGGGGACCTTGGGGACACCCCCGGGTCCTTCCCTTGGGGACACCCCCGGCTCCTTCCCTTGGGGACACCGGGGCCACCCTGACGTCCCCTGTCCTCTTTTGGGTTGTCACGATGTCCCCGATGTCCCCGCAGTGTCCCCAACAGGACCCTGGTGTGTCCCCAGTAGGACATCAGGGGACACCTGAGCCTTGTTGGGGACCCCGGGGGAACATTGGGGTCCCCTTGGTGGCCTCGGGGGGGACATTGGGGACCCAGCGCTGGCCCCACAGGAAGCGGGGGGGGGTGGTGATGTCACCTCTTCCTGCTTCCTCCATCTGGCTGCATCCGTTCCTGCGTGTCCCCAACTGCCACGCGGGCGTGTTTGTCACCTGGAGCGTCCCCAGAGCGTCCCTGGAGTGTCCCCAGAGTGTTCCTGGAGCGTCCCCAGAGTGTCCCTGGAGCGTCCCCGGAGCGTCCCTGGAGCGTCCCCAGGTGCCATGGAGCCCCTCGAGGTGCGACAGTCCCGGAGTGGTGGGGGGGAGGGGACAGAGGGGACACGGGGGTGGCAGAGGGGACACGGGGGGGGCGACAAAAGGCAGTGGGGGACAGAGGGGACACGGGGATGGTGGAGGGGACACGGGGATGACAGAGGGGACTCAGGGGGGTGACAAAAGGCAGTGGGGAATGGAGGGGACACGGGGGTGATGGGGGGGACATGGGGGGGGTGACAAAAGGCAGTGGGGGACGGAGGGGACACGGGGGTGGTGGAGGGGACACGGGGGTGACAGAGGGGACACGGGGGTGACGGGAGGGACACGGGGGTGACGGGAGGGACATGGGGGTGACAGAGGGGACACGGGGGTGACGGGAGGGACAGGGGGCCGCAAAGGGGACAGGAGGGCAGAGGAGGAAGGGGCGAGGTGACAGAGAGCTGGGGGGGGACAGCAGGAGGCGGCAGGGGGTGGCAGAGGGGACACGGGGGTGACAAAGGCACAGAGGGGACAGCAGAGCCCTCCAGGGAGGGGACAAGGGGCGCCCCAGGAGGGCACAGGGGCCAGGCCAGCAGGCCGCAGCTGCCACCAGGTCCCTGACAGCTCCCGTGTCCCCTCCCCAGCTGTCCCCGGCCCTGCTGCAGCCGCAGGACAGCGCTGGGGCCATCCTGGGCCAGCTGCTGGCCACCCTGCCCAGGGAGAACGAGACGCTGCTCGGGTCTGCAGCGAGCCTGTCCCGGGACATGGAGGAATTCACCAGGGAACTCCGGGCCACCCTGTACAGCACTGATGACACCTGGCGGTACTGGAATGACACCAGCGATGATATTAACCCTCTGACCTTCCTGAGCCAGGCCCTGGCCGCCTATGACAGCACCCTAAGGACCCCCCAGGAGCATGGGCAATGGCAGTTCTCCACATGGGAGACGTCACCAAGAAGGCTCATGGAGAGGTGGGCTGAGCTGGTCAAGAAAGCCACCAAGCTCCGCAACACCTGCACGGAGGTGGCCGCTGAGACGGCCAGGTATGAAGCCTTGGTGAGGATACAGGCCGGGGTGGCTGCCAGCGAGGCCACCAGGGCCACCATGGAGAGACAGCGGCTGGAGGCGGCCCTGGGGCTGCTGGAGCGCTTGGGGGCCGCGTGTGACGGAGCCACCGCCTTCCCCTGGAAGCTGTCATGCCTGCTGTGGGAGATGCAGGACACCCTGGTGGGGAGAAAGAAGGAGTCTCCCAATGTCCCCGAGGCCTTGGTGGCCAAGGTGGCCATGGCCGAGCGGCTGTGGGAGGCCAACGCCCGCCGAGCCGTGGCTCACTTGGTGAGGACATTTCCAGACACCATCAAGCTCTGGTTCACTGGTGCTCCCACCAGCCCCAGTGCCCATGGGGTGGCCGAGCGGTGCCAAAGAGCCACCGAGGACATCCCAAGGCTCCTTCAACCCCCGGAGCGTCCCCAAGGTGTCCCCAGGGAGTCCCCAGTGAGCACGGAGCTCCAAGAGGTGGGACAGGGGGGGAAGGGGGACAGAGGGTGGCAAAGGGGACAGGAGGGAGGGGCAGGAAGGGGGGAGGGGACACGGGGGGGAGAGGGCAGGGGGGGATGAGATGGACACAATGGGGAGGAGACGCGGGGGGTGGGGGCGGTGGGGGGGGGAAGAGGGGCGGGGCTGGGCGGGGCTCCGAGGGGAGGGGCAGGGGGGGCCGAGGGAACAAGAGGCTGACAAAGGGACGGAGGGGACAGAGGGGACCCCTCGGGGGCAGGGGCCAGCCCAGGACACCACAAGTGCCACCAGGTCCCTGACACCTCCCCTGTCCCCTCCCCAGCTGTCCCCGGCCCTGCTGCAGCCACAGGTCACCGTGGTGGCCACCCTGGGCGAGCTGCTGGCCACCCTGCCCAGGAGGGACGAGGAGATGCTGCTGCCCGAGTCCGCAGTGGAACTGTACCGGGACCTGGAGGAATTCACCAGGAACCTCCGGGTCACACTGTACTGCACTGAGGGCACCTGGTGGCGCTGCAATGTCACCTCTGATGATGGTGACCCTGTCCCCTCCGTGAGCCGGGCCCTGACCGCCTGCAGGAGCACCCCAGGGACCACCTGGGATGATGTGACAATGGCAGCCAGGAAGTGGCAGCGGTCGGTGTCTGCGCTTGTGAACAGCTGGGCCAAGCTGGCCAGCAAAGCCACCGAGCTCCGCCGCACCAGCAGGAATTTGGCCACCAAGGCGGCCGACAGGGAGGGCACCGCCACCGCCCGGGCCAGGGAGCTGCAGGCCGAGGCTGCCCATGATGGGACAGCTCAGGAACACATGGGGGAGCTGGGTCAGGCCCTGGGCAGGGAGGAGGGGGCCGAGGTGGTGGCCGGGCGTGAAGCCTGGGAGAGCAGAGAGGCCGGGGTGGCTGCCAGCGAGGCCACAAGGGCCACCATGGTGAGACAGCGGCTGGAGGCGGCCCTGGGGCTGCTGGAGCGCTTGGTGGCCGCGTGTGACGAAGCCACCGCCTTCCCCCGGGAGCTGCAGTGGCGGATCAGGGACACTGAAAACGCCCTCAAGGGGACAAATGAGGCATCCCCCAATGTCCCCGAGGATTTGGTGGTCAAGGTGGCCGAGGCCGAGCGGCTGTGGGAGGCCAACGCCCGCCTGGCCAAGGATCACCTGGTGGGGACACTTGGGGACATCATCGGCTTCTATTTCAATGGTGATCCCACCCGCCCCAGTGCCCGTGGGGTGGCCGAGCGGTGCCAAAGAGCCACCGAGGACATCCCAAGGCTCCTCCAAGTCCCAGAGTGTCCCCAGAGCGTCCCCAAGATCTGCCCAGTGAGCCTGGAGCCCCAAGAGGTGCGATGGGGGGCATGGTGGGCAGAGGGGACAGAGGGGACACTCGGGGGACAGGGGGCATGGGGGTGGGGAAAGGGGCAGTGGGGGATGGGAGGGACAGGGGGGGTGGCAGGAAGGGGGGAGGGGACAGAGAGGGGGAGGGGAAATGGGGGGGGGGCAGGGGGCAGTGGGGGAGGGGGCGGCCATGGTGGGGGTTGGGGGGGGCAGAGGGGACAGCAGAGGGGCGGGGCTGGGCGGGGCTCCGAGGGGAGGGGCCATGGGGCAGGGGGAACAAGAGGCTGACAAAGGGACGGAGGGGACAGAGGGGACCCCTCGGGGGCAGGCGCCAGCCCAGGACACCACAAGTGCCACCAGGTCCCTGACACCTCCCCTGTCCCCTCCCCAGCTGTCCCCGGCCCTGCTGCAGCCACAGGTCACCGTGGTGGCCACCCTGGGCGAGCTGCTGGCCACCCTGCCCAGGCGGGACGAGATGAAGCTTGTGTCCGCAGTGGAACTGTACTGGGACCTGGTGACCTTCACTGAGAGCCTCCGGGTCACGCTGTACTGCACTGAGGGCACCTGGTGGCGCCGCAATGTCACCTCTGATGGTGGTGACCCTGTCCCCTCCCTGAGCTGGGCCCTGGCTGCCTGCAGGAGCACCCCAGGGACCACCTGGGACTGTGTGACAATGGCAGCCAGCGAGTGGCAGGGGTTGGTGGCCGTGCTGGTGAACAGCTGGGCCCGGCTGGCCAGGGCAGCCACCAAGCTCCGCAACTCTGGCATTGAAGCGGCTGCTGAGGCGCTTGACAGGGCGGCCCGGGCCAGGGAGCGGCAGCGCAGGGCTGAAATTTTTGTGATTCCTCAGGAAAACATGGGGGAGCTGGGACAGGCCCTGGGCGGGGAGGAGCACGCCTATAAACTCGAGGTGAGGATAGAGGCCTGGGTGGCTGCCAGCGAGGCCACAAGGGCCACCATGGTGAGACAGCGGCTGGAGGCGGCGCTGGGGCTGCTGGAGCGCTTGGTGGCCGCGTGTGACGGAGCCACCGCCTTCCCCTGGGAGCTGCAGCGCAGGGTTGGGGACATCGAGGTCACCATGGAGGGGACAAATGAGGCGTCCCCCAATGTCCCCGAGGCCTTGGTGGCCAAGGTGGCCGAGGCCGAGCGGCTGTGGGAGGCCAACGCCCGCCTGGCCAAGGATCACCTGCTGGGGGCAGTTCCAGACGCCAGCAAGCTCTGGTTCACTGGTGGCCCCACCAGCCCCAGTGCCTGTGGGGTGGCCGAGCGGTGCCAAAGAGCCACCAAGGACATCCCGAGGCTCCTTCGAACCCCAGAGTGTCCCCAGAGCGTCCCCAGGGAGTCCCCAGTGACGACGGAGCCCCAACAGGTGCGGGGGGGGGGGGGGCGAGGGAGATGGGGACAGAGGGGACAGGAGGGGGGAGGGGACAATGGGGGATGGAGAGGACACAGGGGGGGTGGGTGGGGTCAGGAGGTTGCACAGGGGACAGGAGGGAGGGGCCGGAAGGGGGGCGGTGACAGAGGGAGGGAGGGGAAAGGGGGAGGAGCGTGCAGTGGGGAATGGGGGGGACCCGGCGGGGAGGGGACACGGGGGTGGCGGTGGTGGCAGAGGGGACAGCAGAGGGGGCAGGGGCTGGGCGGGGCTCCGAGGGGAGAGACAGGGGCTGGCAGAGAGAGGAACTGACTGACAGAGGGACAGAGGGGACAAAGGGGACCCCTCGGTGGCAGGGGCCAGCCCAGGACACCACAAGTGCCACCAGGTCCCTGACACGGCCCCTGTTCCCTCCCCAGCTGTCCCCGGCCCTGCTGCAGCCACAGGTCACTGTGGTGGCCACCCTGGGCGAGCTGCTGGCCACCCTGCCCAGGCGGGACAAGGAGATGATGATGCTGCTCAAGTCCCCAAGGTGCCTGTACAGTGAACTGTTGGGCTTCACCGAGGTGTTCCGCTGCACCCCCTATGGCATTGATGAAGCCTGGTTCCGCCGCAATGGCACCTCTCAGGTTGAACCTCCCACGTCCCTGAGCCGGGCCCTGGCCGCCTACAGGAGCACCCCATGGACCACCTGGTTCCATGTGAGGCTGGCGGCCAGGAAGTGGCAGGAGGCGGTGGATTGGCGTGTTCGCATCTGGGCCGACCAGGCCAGGGCAGCCACCAAGCTCCGCGACGCCTGCAGGGCGATGGTCACTGAGCTGACTCACAAGGTGGCCACCAACACCGCCTGGGCCAGGGAGCTGCAGGCCGAGGCTGCCCATGATGGGACAGCTCAGGAACACATGGGGGAGCTGGGTCAGGCCCTGGGCAGGGAGGAGGGGGCCGAGGTGGTGGCCGGGCGTGAAGCCCAGGTGAGGAGAGAGGCCAGGGTGGCTGCCAGCCTGGTCACTACGGCAAGCAGAAGGAGACAGCAGCTGGAGGCGGCCCTGGGGCTGCTGGAGCGCTTGGTGGCCGCGTGTGACGGAGCCACCGCCTTCACCCGGGAGCTGCAGCGCAGGGTTGGGGACATCAAGGCTGCCCTGAAGGGGACAAATGAGGAGTCCCCTGATATCCCTGAGGCCTTGGTGGCCAAGGTGGCCGTGGCCGAGCGGCTGTGGGAGGCCAGCACCCACCTGGCCAAGGATCACCTGGAGGGGACACGTCACTACATCTACAAGGTCTATATCGATGATGAACCTGTCAGCCTCAGCGGCCATGGGGTGGCCGAGCGGTGCCAAAGAGCCACCGAGGACATCCCGAGGCTCCTTCGACCCCGAGAGCGTCCCCAAGGTGTCCCCAAGGTGTCCCCAGTGAGTGTGGAGTCCCAAGGGGTTCAATGGGGGCGGGGCGGGCCCGGGAGAGAGGGAGCACTGTGGGGGGAGGGGAGGGAGCAGTGGGGTCTAGGGGGGACACGGGGGGTGGGGGGGGGCAGAGGGGACAGCAGAGGGGCGGGGCTGGGCGGGGCTCCGAGGGGAGGGGCCATGGGGCAGAGGGAACAAGAGGCTG
The DNA here is from genome assembly GCF_051311805.1 of Agelaius phoeniceus. Classification (NCBI taxonomy): domain Eukaryota; kingdom Metazoa; phylum Chordata; class Aves; order Passeriformes; family Icteridae; genus Agelaius; species Agelaius phoeniceus. The sequence continues at coordinate 940,291 of NC_135291.1, read as the reverse complement.
ACAAAGGGACGGAGGGGACCCCTTGGGGGCAGGGGCCAGCCCAGGACACCACAAGTGCCACCAGGTCCCTGACACCTCCCCTGTCCCCTCCCCAGCTGTCCCCGGCCCTGCTGCAGCCACAGGTCACCGTGGTGGCCACCCTGGGCAAGCTGCTGGCCACCCTGCCCAGGGTGGATGAGGAGATGCTGGCATTCATGTCCCCAGGGAGCCTTTACTGGGACCTGGAGGAATTCACCAATGAGCTCCGGGTCACCCTGTACCGCATTGATGACAGCTGGTGGCGCCACAATGTCACCTCCAATGATGATGGTCCTCACACCTCCCATGATGGTGACCCTGTCACCTCCCTGAGCCAGGCCCTGGCTGCCTGCAGGAGCACCCCAGGGATCACCTGGGACCGTGTGACAATGGCAGCCAGGAAGTGGCACCGGTCGGTGTCTGTGCTTGTGAACAGCTGGGCCAAGCTGGCCAGGAAAGCCACCGAGCTCCGCAACACCTGCAGGGCGGTGGCCACTGAGGCGGCCGAATTGGAGGCCATCCACATCGGAGGGGTCAGGGACCTGCTGGAACTTGATGCCGTTGTTAGGAAAGCTCAGGAAAACATGGGGGAGCTGGGTCGGGCCCTGGGCAGGGAGGAGGGGGACTATGAAGCCCAGGAGAGGAGAGAGGTCAGGATGGCTGCCAGGGAGGCCACCAGGGCCACCATGGAGAGACAGCAGGTGGAGGAGGCCCTGGGGCTGCTGGAGCGCTTGGTGGCCGCGTGTGACGGAGCCACCGCCTTCACCCGGGAGCTGCAGCGCAGGGTTGGGGACATCGAGGCCGCCCTGAAGGGGACAAACGAGGAGTCCCCTGATATCCCTGCGGATTTAGTGGCCAAGGTGGCCGAGGTCGAGCAGCTGTGGGAGGCCAACGCCCGCCTGGCCAAGGATCACCTGGTGGGGACACTTGGGGACATCATCGACTTCTATTTCAATGGTGATCCCACCCGCCCCAGTGCCCGTGGGGTGGCCGAGCGGTGCCAAAGAGCCACCGAGGACATCCCAAGGCTCCTCCAAGTCCCAGAGTGTCCCCAGAGCGTCCCCAAGATCTGCCCAGTGAGCCTGGAGCCCCAAGAGGTGCGATGGGGGGCACGGTGGGCAGAGGGGACAGAGGGGACACTCGGGGGACAGGGGGCATGGGGGGTGGGGAAAGGGGCAGTGGGGGATGGGAGGGACAGGAGGGGGTGGCCGGAAGGGGGGAGGGGACAGAGAGGGGGAGGGGAGAGGGGGGGCAGGGGGCAGTGGGGGAGGGGGCGGCCATGGTGGGGGTTGGGGGTGGCAGAGGGGACAGCAGAGGGGCGGGGCTGAGCGGGGCTCCGAGGGGAGGGGCCATGGGGCAGGGGGAACAAGAGGCTGACAAAGGGACGGAGGGGACAGAGGGGACCCCTCGGGGGCAGGCGCCAGCCCAGGACACCACAAGTGCCACCAGGTCCCTGACACCTCCCCTGTCCCCTCCCCAGCTGTCCCCGGCCCTGCTGCAGCCACAGGTCACCGTGGTGGCCGCCCTGGGCGAGCTGCTGGCCACCCTGCCCAGGAGGGACGAGGAGATGCTGCTGCCCGTGTCCACCGTGAGCCTGTACTGGGACCTGGTGACCTTCACTGAGAGCCTCCGGGTCACCCTGTACTGCACTGAGGGCACCTGGTGGCACCGCAATGTCACCTCCGATGATGGTGACCCTGTCCCCTCCCTGAGCCAGGCCCTGGCTGCCTGGGAGAGCACCCCATGGACCACCTGGGATGATGTGACAATGGCAGCCAGGAAGTGGCAGCGGTCGGTGTCTGCGCTTGTGAACAGCTGGGCCAAGCTGGCCAGGGCAGCCACCAAGCTCCGCAACACCTGCAGGGATTTGGCCACCGAGGCGGCCGACAGGGAGGCCTTCCGCACCAGGGAGGCCAGGGAGCTGCAGGCCGAGGCTGCCCGTGATGGGACAGCTCAGGAACACATGGGGGAGCTGGGTCAGGCCCTGGGCAGGGAGGAGGGGGCTGAGGTGGTGGCCGGGCGTGAAGCCTGGGTGAGGAGAGAGGCCAGGGTGGCTGCCAGGGAGGCCACCAGGGCCACCATGGAGAGACAGCGGCTGGAGGCGGCCCTGGGGCTGCTGGAGCGCTTGGTGGCCGCGTGTGACGGAGCCACCGCCTTCCCCCGGGAGCTGCAGCGCAGGGTTGGGGACATCGAGGCCGCCCTAAAGGGGACAAATGAGGGATTCTTTGATATCCCCGAGGATTTGGCGGCCAAGGTGGCTGTGGCCGAGCGGCTGTGGGAGGCCAACGCCCGCCTGGCCAAGGATCACCTGCTGGGGACACTTGGGGACATCCACGACCTCCTCTTGAGCCCCTATGATGGTCACGGTGGCCCCGATGGCCCTGGCAGCTGCGCGGTGGCCGAGAGGTGCCAAAAAGCCATCGAGGCCATCCCAAGGCTGCTTCAGGACAGTGACGTCACTGCTGCGACGTCATCACGGCAGTGACATCATTGGGGACATCACTGCTGTCACCAGTGCCCTCCCCGTGCAGTCTTTGAGACAGATTTGGGGAATTTCCTGGGAATTTTCCATGATACTGTCCCAAATCCTGCTGGGAATTCCTGGGGTGACATCACTGGGGACACTCAGGGGGGACACTCAGGGACAGGGGTGAATGAGTCCCCTCAAGAGCTTCCAGCTTTCCACTGCGCAGCAGAGCCAGGCCATGAATTGCCATTTTATAATTGGCTTCTGCAATTCTGCATTGGCTTCTGCAATTCTGCCTTGCCTTTTGCACTTTTGTATTGCATTTTACACATTGTTATTGATCACCAGCAATTTGATACTGATTTTGATTATCGATGATTCCTTGTAGCTTCTGGTTGGTGCAATATAATCTATCCGTTCATGTGTGCACCATGCAGCCTATAAATAAATAAATAAATTAATTAATGTCCTCTCTATAAATCAGACCGGGCTGATCTGAACTCTGTGTCTGACACATCACTGACCCCATCGAGAGACGAGTGGTCAATAAATCCATCCCAACGTTCCTTGAGGGGAGCACAGCCAGGGAGCTGCTTCAAGGCGCTGTCACTGAGATATTTCCCCTTGGAAACCCTGGGTGGGATGCAAATACACCCGAGCAGATGGCAAAACTAAAATGATATCAAAGCCTCGTGGAATGGGGGTTAAAACATGGGGTCTCTAAAAGCTGTAAATTGGCCAAAGCTTCGCCAAGTGAGGCAAAATGATGATGAATCAAACACTGATTTTTTAAACAGGTGAAGAGAAACCGCCATCAAATATGCTGATCTAGATCCTGAATCAGCTGAGGGTAAAGCACATCTGGGTTTGTTTTGGGTGCGTCACGCTTCAAATGATATAAGAAGAGAAGATAAAGGGAGTTCAGGACATGGATAAATTCCTGGAGGTCGGCTGGAAGGTGTTTTGAGACAGGGGCCCAGCTGAAAGAGTTAATCCCAGCCTAGCACTGTGACCGTGTTCACAGGGGTCTTGTGTTGAGGGAAGAGACGAGGATCTGACTCCAGGTTTCAGAAGGCTTGAATTTTTATTTTATGATATATATTGCATTAAAACTATACTAATAGAAGAAAAGGTTCTTATCAGAAGGCGAGCTAAGTTAGGAATAGAAAGGAAAGAAAATTAACAAAGGCAGCTGTCTCGGACTCTCTCTCCAAGCCAGCTGGGCTGTGATTGGTGTGGTGGTTTGACAGGAAATGTGTTTTCTGGGATGCTGTGCTCAGGCCATGGATGCTCAGATTTTAATATTGGCATCTAATGTGGCCATTAGGACATGGATCCGCCTCTGAGAACACGGGGTTAACAGCAGGGCTCGCCCCTGGGAGGCTCTCTTGGGTTCCGGGGGGAAAGAGTTCGGGTCTCTGCCCCGGCCCAGCTGCTGGCTGGGCAGGGAGAGGGGAAAAGCCATGTGGCCGGGAGAGGTAGGCCTGAGCCCGGGGGTGGAAGGGTGGAAGAGAGAGAGAGAGAGAGAGACACTGGGAGCCATCGGGCAGCCTCCCCTGAGAGACAGAGAGAGAGAGAGAGAGAAAGAGAGAGAGAGAGGGAGAGAGAGAGAGAGCCACTGCCTGGGACTGTAACCTTGAGACTGGATAAACATGGATAAACATGGATAAACATGGATAAACATGGATAAACATGGGCCTGTGCCGGCAGCACGGCTGGGACGGAGAAGGGGGGGGTTCAGCCGGCCGCTTGTAGGAGCTTTTAACCCCTTTTAGGAGAATGAGAACTTTACAGATCATTGACCTCTCCTAGAAGATAGAATGGAAGATGAGGAAGGAAATGTGCAAGTGTGAGAGAGCTCTGGGCGAGTGAGAAATAGTGGAAGAGTAGAGAAGAATCCTAGTGGGAAGAGATGATGGAGTGGCTTTTGCTGGACTCTTTTTGTACAGCCATGGACAGAGCCATGTTCCTTGTGACACAGAGACTGCATTCTAGGGGGAGGCAATGCCTCAGAACCAAGAGGGTTCAGTGTTGGTGCCCCTCGGCCCCAGGGGGTGAAAAATATGGGGGGGACAGGTGTCCCAAAGGAGAGACTGTGGGGACAGGTGTCCCAAAGGAGAGACTGTGCCTTTTTTGGATCGGGACAGAGCATCCTTAAAAAGACAACCCCAGAAGCAGCTCTGGTCCGTGTTCAGTGGTGAGAGCACTGGACATGAAAGGAAGAGGTCACAATGGCAGATGGACTCCGGCCGGTGCCACGAGTGACACGGAAACACACGAGGCTTCAGCTGTGTTTCCAGGGGAAGCCCATGGTACAAGAAGGACTCCTCTCCTCTTGATGAACTGAGGATTGATTGCCTGAAGGGTGGTGCTGGACTAAGAGTTGGTGATTTGAGGAACAGATGTATTGTGTTGGAAATTTGGTGGGGGGAGGAGGAAATGTATTTGTAAGGTTTTCATTTTTCCTGTGTGTGTTCCTTTTATCTATAGTTGTGGTGTAGTTAATAAAGTTCTGTTTTCTTTCCTTTCCTAAGTATGAGCCTGCTTTGCTTATTCCTGTTCACATCTCACAGCAGAAACCAGGGAGAGGGCATCCTCATGGGGGCACTGGCATTGTGCCAGTGTCACACCAGGACACTGGGGCACATGAAATCCAGGATTCCAGGGGCACACGGAATTCAGGATTCCCAGAGCACACAAAATTCAGGATTCCTGGGGCACATGAAATTCAGGATTCCCAGGGCATACGAATTCAGGACTCCCGCGGCACACAAAGTTCAGGATTCCAGGGGGACAGGAAATTCAGGATTGCCGGGGCACACGGAATTCAGGATTCCCAGAGCACAGGAATTGCAGGATTGCCGGGGCACAGGAGCGGACCCTGATCGGTCCCTCAGGGCTGAGCTCCAGCGGTGCCAGGGAATTCTCTCTGCAGGCACAGCCCGGCCGCCCTCCTCCCATGCCCAAAGAGCCACAGAGAGACGCTGCCCCCAACCCCTGCCCCCATCCTCCGCTGTCTCTGTTCCCCACTCCCGGTGAAACTCCCAAAAACCAGAGCAGTTCCCCGTCCCCGCCTTCTCAGCCCTCAGAGCCTCTCAGCAACGCAATGGGAAAAACCCCAAAGTAACAAGGAGAGAACAGAAAATCCCAATCCCCAACAGGGCGGGGGTGGCTGCGGTTTTTGGGGTCCCAGCGACGCCCGGGGCGGGCTCAGTGCTCAGCAGCCCCCAAACCACAGCCGGGTGTGAGAAACAAAGTTCACTCCTCGGAAATTGCCAACGTTTAATAGGGGCTATAAAAGGACTTTAGCACAAGAAGTCGCCTCTAACTGAACCCATCGTTCTCCAGAGCCGGTCCCGCGGCGGGGCTGCAAACACATTCCTGAGTTTGGACCTTGCTCAAACATTCCCGGGAGGTTTGGATGCTCCAGGAGCTCCTGTTGGCTTTGAACCTCTGGCTTTGTCTGCTGGACACTCTGTGGATTGGGTCCATGGATTTGATTTCTTCTCCTGGTTCCATCCCGTTGTTTCACACCCCCTGATCGATTCATAAATTCTCCTCAGGTTTGTGTCGCTGTTGTCATCACCTGGAGAGGCCGGGCCCAGGCGTGAGAAACAAGGGAATTGTTTTACACCACTGAGTCAGTTACACAAAAGCATTTTAACATGTACAGTCCCTATTTCAATATTTATTAGTTGTCTATTTAATTTTTTAATATTTTAATGCCCGTGATATATTGATTTCTTACTTTTGTTTATTATTTATTATTTTTAGATGTAAAAATATATTACTGCAGAAGTGACTGCGCGAGTTGGGATTTTCAACAACCAAATTATGAAATTGCAGCTCTCAACCTTTCTGAAATCTTCCAGTGGAAAGGTTCCCAAACTCTCCCAGCAGCATTGGCCACCACGGGAAAAGCCCCTGCATCATTTCAGAGAAAAGTCCCTTCCCCAGCAGCTTCCGCAATAACTCCGTTCCACTTTCGTTTCTGAGCTGCTTCTGTTTCAGGGTCACATTCCAACTCTGATTCCTCATTCTCTACAGCCTGAGAGGGAGGGTTTCGTTTAACCGGCTCCAGCGCTGGCTCAGAGACAAACTGAGAGGGCGCTGGCCGCTTTCCTGGCTGTCTGTCTGAACCCACTATCACTGGCAAGCCCATTTTCTCAAAAGAAAAGTCTCTTTTGGGGACAGCCGAATCCTTTTGTCCAATTCCCAGTTTTTGCAAATTGTCCACCAAAGATTTTAAACCCTCTTCAATAGCAGTATTATTCACAATAACCTCTCCTTCCTTATCCTTTTCACTTACAGCGGGTTTAGTTTCTAAATTACTGTCATCAACAGTTTCTTCACTCTGAGTGCAGCTGTGCTGTGCTCTGCACACAAATCCCCCAGAGAGGTTTTTCACTCCCATTTCAGCTTTGTCCTGTGCTCTGCACACCAATCCCCAGAGAGGTTTTTCACTCCCATTACAGCTTTGTCCTGTTCTGTGCACACCAATCCCCAGAGAGGTTTTTTATTCTGATTACAGCTCTGTCCTGTGTCCTGCACACCAATCCCCCAGAGAGGTTTTTCACTCCCATTACAGCTGTGCTGTGTCCTGCACACCAATCCCCAGAGAGGTTTTTCACTCCCATTGCAGCTCTGTCCTGTGTCTGACAGCCCGGCCCCCCCCAAGGGGCAGCAGCTTCCTCATTCCCGCTCGGAGCTGGAGGAGCACTCGGTCCATCCAATGCTCGATTCTGAGCTCAGGGGCCCTGGGCTGCCTGCGGGGATATCTGAGGCGGCAGGAAACAGCTGCTGAGCTGAAGTTGCTGGGAATGCCTGAGGCTGTTCTGACTCAGAGGCAAGGGCTGCACAAGCCCCAGCAGCAGCCGCTGCTGCTTTCCTCTCTGCCTTTAGGGCTTGCAGCACCTCTATGCTAATTTCTCACAAAGCAGCAGATTTAGGCGCCTCTTTGGCCTCACTCTGGCCAGATGCAACAGAGTCCCACAACATCCGCCCCACAGCTCCCCATGCTGAAATCTCAAAGGCGACCGCTGCTCCTGCTGTGAGATCACGGTGCCAAGCCCAATAGTCCCTTCACGCTGGAAGCATCGCACTTTTGTTCTCTCTTGGAGAGGATGTGTTGGAGGAGTTTCTGAACACCTTCCCTTCCATGTCCAGACCCCATCTCCTGCCCGGCCGCTCACCTTGATCAGGGTGAGATTCAAGTCGTCTACAACTGGAGCTCCAGGACCCTTTCCCTCTCCCCGGGGCAGTGAGGAGCCTTTCGAGCGGTTTCTCCTCTCCTCGAGGGTTGGCTCCGATGCCCTGCGCAGCGGCCAAATCGCCGACCTCGAGTCCCTTTGGTGCTACGACCTTGGGCCTGCCCGCGTTCCCCACCAGAATCGCGGGGCGCGGAGGTTCGGGGCCATCACCCCGTGACCACCAGGATCCTGTGGAGCCAAATTTCTCATCCCTAAAAGGACCTTATTGATCATAAATCCCCGCTGTCCACGCGTCTCTGGCTAACACACGATTGGTCAATCCCAGCTGTGCACGCGTCTAACTTAGAATGCTGATGGGATCTCCTGATTTTTCGTGTCTTGCTGTGGTCGTCTGGCCCACCCGTGGCTCACTTTTTTCTCTCTTTCCCAAGCCTGCTGAGTCCTGATGACTCTTCTTCCTGTCTCTCTTTCCAGGCTACACCGACCCCATTTCTGACCACGTCCATTATTCATTGCTGGTGCCCGTTGGTGCAAGCAGGCTGGATTGTGCATCGGCTGAGTGCGGCCACTGTCCTGCAAGAACTCCTCCGTCTGCAAAAGACTCCCAACATGGATCAGTGAAAATTCCCAGAAAATTCCCCAGATTCGTCTCAAATCCCATGTGGGGAGGGGACAGGTGACAGCAGCGATGTCCTCGATGATGTCATGGCCCTCAGTGATGTCACAGCGGTGACATCACTGACCCCGCAGCAGCCTCGGGATGTCCTCGATGGCTTTTTGGCACCGCTCGGCCACCGTGCGGCCATCGGAGCCACCAGGGCCACCAGAGCCCCCGGGGCCCTTTGTGAGGAGCCTGCAGATGTCCCCAAGTGTCCCCAGCAGGTGACGCGTGGCCAGGCGGGCGATGGCCTCCCACAGCCGCTCAGCCTCGGCCACCGTGGCCACCGAGGCCTCGGGGACATCAGGGGACGCCTCCTTTGTCCCCTTCAGGGTGGCCTCGATGGCCTCGAGCGGGTGCCACCTCTCAAAGACGAAACACCCGGCTCTTGGACACGCGGCCACCACCAAGCGCTCCAGCGGCCCCAGGGCCACCGGCCAGCGCTGTCCCCTCCTGGTGGCCGCCTCCTCCTGTCTGGCACCCTCTTCCTCCTCTCTGGCAGCCTCCACCTCTCTGGCAGCCTCTTCCTCCTGTCTGGCAGCCTCTTCCTCCTCTCTGGCTGCCTCTTCTTCCTCTCTGGCAGCCTCTTCCTCCTCTCTGGCAGCCTCCTCCTCCTCCTCCTCCTCCTCCTCCTCCTCCTCCTCCTCCTCCTCCTCCTCCTCCTCCTCCTCCTCCTCCTCAGTGCCCACCGCCACCCGGGCCTTGAGCACAGCCCAATCCGAGGCCACCTCCTCCCTGTCCAGGGCCACCGGTGGCTGCTGGGCCATGGCCACCGTGTTGTCCCCACCCTGTGTCCCTGCAGGTGGCCTCACCCTGCAGGTCCCCGGCCCGGGCGGTGGCCTCGGTGGTGGCCTCGGTGGTGGCCTCGGTGGTGGCCTTGGTGGTGGCCTCATCCCCACTGGCCTCATCCCCACGGGCCCCGCAGAGCTCAGAGGTGCCCCGGGCCAGCCGGTACCAGCTCGGGGCCAGCCCCTGCCAGGCCCAGGCTGAGGCTCCCACCTTGGCCCAGCTGGCCCCGGGGTGGGCCCGAGGGTGGCCAGGGCCTGGCGCAGGGAGGGGACATGGCGGTGGCCCGGGGAGGTGACAGCACGGAGGGTCAGGGCCTTGTGGCGGCTCCGGGCACGGCTGCTCAGGGACCCTGGGCACAGGCGCTGCTGCTCGTCCCTCTGCGGCCCGGGCACGGTGGCCGCCACCTCGCCCAGGGTGGCCACCAGGGCCCCCAGAGCCCCGAGCACCGGAGAAGGGGACACCTGGGCAGGGCACAGGGGAGGTGTCAGGGACCTGGTGGCATTTGTGGCCTCCTGCGGTGGCCCCTGTGCCCCCCCGGGGTCCCCTTTGTCCCCTCCCTGGAGGGCTCTGCTGTCCCCTCTGTCCCTTTGCCACCCCCTCGTCCCCTCTGCCACCCCCTGCCACCCTCCCGCTGTCCCCTCTGCCACCCCCTGCCGCCCTCCTGCTGTCCCCTCTGCCACCCTCGGTCCCCTCCAGCCCTCTGGCACCTCCCCCCTTCCTGTCTCGCCCTCCTGTCCCCTCTGTCACCCCCGTGTCCCCCCACGCCGGGATTGTCACACCTTGAGGGGCTCCATGGCCACCTGGGACACTCTGGGGACACTCAGGGGACACACTAGGGACACGCAGGGGACACTCTGGGGACACTCAGGGGACACTCAGGGGACACTCTGGGGACACTCTGGGGACACACTGGGGACACTCAGGGGACACTCTGGGGTACTCCAGGTGACAAACACGCCCAGGTGACAGCTGGGGACACACGGGAACGTGGCACGGCCAGATGGAGGAAGCAGGAAGAGGTGACCTCACTGTCCCCCGTGCTCTCCCCACCTGAGGGGCCAGGGCAGGGTCCCCAGTGTCCCCCCAATGTCCCCAATGGGACCCCGATGTCCCCTGAGTGTCCCCACATGGCCCTGGTGTTGCCCCGATGTCCCCCACAAGCCCCAGGTGTCCCCCAGTGTCCAGCTGGGGACACCAGGGGCTCACCGGGGTCCTGTTGGGGACCTTGGGGACACCCCCGGGTCCTTCCCTTGGGGACACCCCCGGGTCCTTCCCTTGGGGACACCGGGGCCACCCTGACGTCCCCTGTCCTCTTTTGGGTTGCCACGATGTCCCCGATGTCCCCGCAGTGTCCCCAGCAGGACCCTGGTGTGTCCCCAGTAGGACATCAGGGGACACCTGAGCCTTGTTGGGGACCCCGGGGGGACATTGGGGTCCCCTTGGTGGCCTCGGGGGGGACATTGGGGACCCAGCGCTGGCCCCACGGGAAGCGGGGGGGGGGGGGGGTGGTGATGTCACCTCTTCCTGCTTCCTCCATCTGGCTGCGCCCGTCCTGCGTGTCCCCAACTGCCACCCGGGCGTGTTTGTCACCAGGAGCGTCCCCAGAGCGTCCCTGGAGTGTCCCCAGAGTGTTCCTGGAGCGTCCCCAGAGTGTCCCTGGAGCGTCCCCGGAGCGTCCCTGGAGCGTCCCCAGGTGCCATGGAGCCCCTCGAGGTGCGACAGTCCCGGAGTGGTGGGGGGGAGGGGACAGAGGGGACACGGGGGTGGCAGAGGGGACACGGGGGGGGCGACAAAAGGCAGTGGGGGACAGAGGGGACACGGGGATGGTGGAGGGGACACGGGGATGACAGAGGGGACTCAGGGGGGTGACAAAAGGCAGTGGGGAATGGAGGGGACACGGGGGTGATGGGGGGGACATGGGGGGGGGTGACAAAAGGCAGTGGGGGACGGAGGGGACACGGGGGTGACCGGGGGGACACGGGGGTGGCGGGAGGGACAGGGGGCATCGCAAAGGGGACAGGAGGGCAGAGGAGGAAGGGGCGAGGTGACAGAGAGGTGGGGGGGGACAACAGGAGGCGGCAGGGGGTGGCAGAGGGGTCAGGGGGGTGACAAAGGCACAGAGGGGACAGCAGAGCCCTCCAGGGAGGGGACAAGGGGCACCCCAGGAGGGCACAGGGGCCAGGCCAGCAGGCCGCAGCTGCCACCAGGTCCCTGACAGCTCCCGTGTCCCCTCCCCAGCTGTCCCCGGCCCTGCTGCAGCCGCAGGACAGCGCTGGGGCCATCCTGGGCCAGCTGCTGGCCACCCTGCCCAGGGAGAACGAGACGCTGCTCGGGTCTGCAGCGAGCCTGTCCCGGGACACGGAGGAATTCACCAGGGAACTCCGGGCCACCCTGTACCGCACCGATGACAACTGGCGGTCCTGGAATGTCACCAGCGATGATATTAACCCTCTGACCATCCTGAGCCAGGCCCTGGCCACCTATGACAACACCCAAGGGAGCTCCCAGAAGCGTCTGCTATGGCCGTTCCTCACATGGTACATATCACTGGGAAACCTCAAGGACAGCTGGGCCAAGCTGGCCAAGAAAGCCACCGAGCTCCGCAACACCTGCAGGGCGGTGGCTGATGAGACGGCCAGGTATGAAGCCTGGGTGAGGAGAGAGGCCGGGATGGCTGCCAGCGAGGCCACCAGGGCCACCATGGAGAGACAGCAGCTGGAGGCGGCCCTGGGGCTGCTGGAGCGCTTGGTGGCCGCTTGTGACGGAGCTGCCGCCTTCCCCCAGGAGCTGTCACGCCTGCCCAGGGACATGGAGGACATCCTGGAGGGGAGAAAGGAGGCGTCCCCCAATGTCCCTGAGGCCTTGGTGGCCAAGGTGGCCGAGGCCGAGCGGCTGTGGGAGGCCAGCGCCCGCCGAGCCGTGGCTCACTTGGTGAGGACAGTTCCAGACACCATCAAGCTCTGGTTCACTGGTGCTCCCACCTGCCCCAGTGCCTGTGGGGTGGCCGAGCGGTGCCAAAGAGCCACCGAGGACATCCCGAGGCTCCTTCAACCCCCGGAGCGTCCCCAAGGTGTCCCCAGGGTGTCCCCAGTGAGCCTGGAGCTCCAAGAGGTGCGAGGGGGGGGAAGGGGGGACAGAGGGTGGCAAAGGGGACAGGAGGGAGGGGCAGGAAGGGGGGAGGGGACACGGGGGGGGAGGGGGCAGGGGGGGGTGAGATGGACACAATGGGGAGGAGACGTGGGGGGTGTTGGGGGTGGCAGAGGGGACAGCAGAGGGGCGGGGCTGGGCGGGGCTCCGAGGGGAGGGGCAGGGGGGGCCGAGGGAACAAGAGGCTGACAAAGGGACGGAGGGGACAGAGGGGACCCCTCGGGGGCAGGGGGCCAGCCCAGGACACCACAAGTGCCACCAGGTCCCTGACACCTCCCCTGTCCCCTCCCCAGCTGTCCCCGGCCCTGCTGCAGCCACAGGTCACCGTGGTGGCCACCCTGGGCGAGCTGCTGGACACCCTGCCCAGGAGGGACGAGGAGATGCTGCTGCCCGAGTCCGCAGTGGAACTGTACCGGGACCTGGAGGAATTCACCAGGAACCTCCGGGTCACCCTGTACTGCACTGAGGGCACCTGGTGGCGCTGCAATGTCACCTCCCATGATGGTGACCCTGTCCCCTCCCTGAGCCGGGCCCTGGCCGCCTGCAGGAGCACCAGATGGACCACCTGGGATGATGTGACAATGGCAGCCAGGAAGTGGCAGCGGTCGGTGTCTGCGCTTGTGGACAGGTGGATCCAGCTGGCCAGCAAAGCCAGTGATCTCCCCTACACCTGCAGGGATTTGGCCACCGAGGCGGCCAACATGGAGGCCACCGCCACCGCCTGGGCCAGGGAGCTGCAGGCCGAGGCTGCCCGTGATGGGACAGCTCAGGAACACATGGGGGAGCTGGGTCAGGCCCTGGGCAGGGAGGAGGGGGCCGAGGTGGTGGCCGGGTGTGAAGCCCAGGACAGGAGGATACAGGCTGCAGTGGCTGCTAGCTGGGCAGCAAGGGCCACCATGGAGAGACAGCGGCTGGAGGCGGCCCTGGGGCTGCTGGAGCGCTTGGTGGCCGCGTGTGACGAAGCCACCGCCTTCCCCCGGGAGCTGCAGTGGCAGCTCAGGGACACTGAAAACGTCCTCAAGGGGACAAATGAGGCGTCCCCCAATGTCCCCGAGGATTTGGTGGCCAAGGTGGCCGAGGCCGAGCGGCTGTGGGAGGCCAACGCCCGCCTGGCCAAGGATCACCTGGTGGGGACACTTGGGGACATCATCGGCTTCTATTTCAATGGTGATCCCACCAGCCCCAGTGCCTGTGGGGTGGCCGAGCGGTGCCAAAGAGCCATCGAGGACATCCCGAGGCTCCTCCAAGTCCCAGAGTGTCCCCAGAGCGTCCCCAAGATCTCCCCAGTGAGCCTGGAGCCCCAAGAGGTGCGATGGGGGGCACGGTGGGCAGAGGGGACAGAGGGGACACTCGGGGGACAGGGGGCATGGGGGGTGGGGAAAGGGGCAGCGGGGGATGGGAGGGACAGGAGGGGGTGGCAGGAAGGGGGGAGGGGACAGAGAGGGGGAGGGGAAACGGGGGGGGGCAGGGGGCAGTGGGGGAGGGGGCGGCCATGGTGGGGGTTGGGGGTGGCAGAGGGGACAGCAGAGGGGCGGGGCTGGGCGGGGCTCCGAGGGGAGGGGCCATGGGGCAGGGGGAACAAGAGGCTGACAAAGGGACGGAGGGGACAGAGGGGACCCCTCGGGGGCAGGGGCCAGCCCAGGACACCACAAGTGCCACCAGGTCCCTGACACCTCCCCTGTCCCCTCCCCAGCTGTCCCCGGCCCTGCTGCAGCCACAGGTCACCGTGGTGGCCACCCTGGGCGAGCTGCTGGCCACCCTGCCCAGGAGGGACGAGGAGATGCTGCTGCCCGAGTCCACAGTGAGCCTGTACCGGGACCTGGGGGACTTCACTGAGAGCCTCCGGGTCACCCTGTACTGCACTGAGGGCACCTGGTGGCACCGCAATGTCACCTCCCATGATGGTGACCCTGTCACCTCCCTGAGCCAGGCCCTGGCTGCCTGCAGGAGCACCCCAGGGACCCCCCAGGACCGTGTGACAATGGCAGCCAGCGAGTGGCAGGGGTTGGTGGCCGTGCTGGTGAACAGCTGGGCCCAGCTGGCCAGGGCAGCCACCAAGCTCCGCAACACCGGCATTGAAGCGGCTGCTGAGGCGCTCGACAGGGCGGCCCGGGCCAGGGAGCGGCAGCGCAGGGCTGCCCTTGATGTGATACCTCAGGAAATAGTCGGGGAGCTGGGACAGGCCCCGGGCAGGGAGGAGGGGGCCGAGGTGGTGCCCGGGCATGAAGCCCAGGTGAGGAGAGAGGCCGGGGTGGCTGCCAGCGAGGCCACAAGGGCCACCATGGAGAGACAGCGGCTGGAGGCGGCCCTGGGGCTGCTGGAGCGCTTGGTGGCCGCGTGTGACGGAGCCACCGCCTTCCCCCGGGAGCTGCAGCGCAGGGCTGGGGACATCGAGGCCGCCCTGAAGTGGACAAATGAGGTGTCCGCCGATGTCCCCGAGGACTTGGTGGCCAAGGTGGCCGAGGCCGAGCGGCTGTGGGAGGCCAACGCCCGCCTGGCCAAGGATCACCTGGTGGGGACTCTTCAAGACATCATCGGCTTCTATTTCCATGGGGGTCCCACCAGAACCTGTGGGGTGGCCGAATGGTGCCAAAGAGCCACCAAGGTCATCCCGTGGCTCCTTCGTCCCCCGGAGTGTCCCCAAAGTGTCCCCAGGGAGTCCCCAGTGAGCCTGGAGCCCCAAGAGGTGCGATGGGGGCAGGGGGAGGGAGATGGGGACAGAGGGGACAGGAGCGGGGAGGGGACAATGGGGGATGGAGAGGACACGGGGGGGGTGGGCGGGGCCAGGAGGTTGCACAGGGGACAGGTGGGAGGGGCCGGAAGGGGGGCGGTGACAGAGGGAGGGAGGGGAAAGGGGGAGGAGCGTGCAGTGGGGAATGGGGGCGACACGGCGGGGAGGGGACACGGGGGTGGCGGTGGTGGCAGAGGGGACAGCAGAGGGGCGGGGCTGGGCGGGGCTCCGAGGGGAGAGACAGGGGCTGGCAGAGAGGGGAACTGACATAGAAAGGGCGGGAGGGGACAGAGGGGACCAACCCCTCGGTGACCGGGGCCAGCCCAGGACACCACAAGTGCCACCAGGTCCCTGACACCGCCTCTGTCCCCTCCCCAGCTGTCCCCGGCCCTGCTGCAGCCACAGGTCACCGCGGGGGCCACCCTGGGCGAGCTGCTGGCCACCCTGCCCAGGTGGGACAATGAGATGATGATGCTGCCCAAGTCCCCAAGGTGCCTGTACAGTGAACTGTTGGGCTTCACCAAGGAGTTCGACTGCAGCCCCTGTGGCAGTGATGAAGCATGGTACCGCCGCAATGGCACCTCTGAGGAACCACCTCCCACGTCCCTGAGCCGGGCCCTGGCCGCCTACAGGAGCACCCCATGGACCACCTGGTTCCATGTGAGACTGGCGGCCAGGAAGTGGCAGGAGGCGGTGGATTGGCCAGTTGAGATGTGGGCCGACCTGGCCAGGAAAGCCACCAAGCTCCGCAACGCCTGCAGGGCGATGGTCACTGAGGTGACTCACAAGGTGGCCACCAACACCGCCCGGGCCAGGGAGCTGCAGGCCGAGGCTGCCCGTGATGGGACAGCTCAGGAACACATGGGGGAGCTGGGTCAGGCCCTGGGCAGGGAGGAGGGGGCCGAGGTGGTGCCCGGACATGAAGCCCGGGTGAGCAGAGAGGCCAGGGTGGCTGCCAGCCTGGTCACTATGGCAAGCAGAAGGAGACAGCGGCGGGAGGCAGCCCGGAGGCTGCTGGAGCGCTTGGTGGCCGCGTGTGACGGAGCCACCGCCTTCACCCGGGAGCTGCAGCGCAGGGTTGGGGACATCAAGGCTGCCCTGAAGGGGACAAATGAGGAGTCCCCTGCTCTCCCCAAGGACTTGGTGGCCAAGGTGGCCGTGGCCGAGCGGCTGTGGGAGGCCAACGCCCGCCTGGCCAAGGATCACCTGCTGGGGACACTTGACTACATCTACAAGGTCTATATCGATGATGAACCTGTCAGCCACAGCAGCGGTGGGGTGGCCAAGCGGTGCCAAAGTGCCACCGAGGACATCCCGAGGCTCCTTCGACCCCGAGAGCGTCCCCAAGGTGTCCCCAAGGTGTCCCAAATGAGTGTGGAGCCCCAACGGGTTCAATGGGGGCGGGGGGGGCCGGGAGAGAGGGAGCACTGTGGGGGGAGGGGAGGGAGCAGTGGGGTCTAGGGCGGACACGGGGGGTGGGGGGGTGGCAGAGAGGACAGCAGAGGGGCGGGGCTGGGCGGGGCTCCGAGGGGAGGGGCCATGGGGCAGGGGGAACAAGAGGCTGACAAAGGGACGGAGGGGACAGAGGGGACCCCTCGGGGGCAGGGGCCAGCCCAGGACACCACAAGTGCCACCAGGTCCCTGACACCTCCCCTGTCCCCTCCCCAGCTGTCCCCGGCCCTGCTGCAGCCACAGGTCACCGTGGTGGCCACCCTGGGCGAGCTGCTGGACACCCTGCCCATGCTGGATGAGGACATGCTGCCTGTGTCCACAGTGAGCCTGTACCGGGACCTGGTGACCTTCACTGAGAGCCTCCGGGTCACCCTGTACTGCACTGAGGGCACCTGGTGGCACCGCAATGTCACCTCCCATGATGGTGACCCTGTCCCCTCCCTGAGCCAGGCCCTGGCAGCCTGCAGGAGCACCCCAGGGACCACCTGGGATGATGTGACAATGGCAGCCAGCAAGTGGCAGCAGTCGGTGGCTGTGCTTGTGGACAGGTGGGCCCAGCTGGCCAAGGCAGCCACCAAGCTCCTCAACTCCTGCAGGGCGGTGGCCACCAAGGCAGCCAACAGGGAGGGCACCAACACCGCCCGGGCCAGGGAGCTGCAGGCCGAGGCTGCCCATGATGGGACAGCTCAGGAACACATGGGGGAGCTGGGTCAGGCCCTGGGCAGGGAGAAGGGGGCTGAGGTGGTGGCCGGGCGTGAAGCCCAGGTGAGGAGAGAGGCCAGGGTGGCTGCCAGGGAGGCCACAAGGGCCACCATGGTGAGACAGCGGCTGGAGGCGGCCCTGGGGCTGCTGGAGCGCTTGGTGGCCGCGTGTGACGGAGCCACCGCCTTCCCCCGGGAGCTGCAGTGCAGGGTTGGGGACATCGAGGTCACCCTGAAGTGGAGAAATGAGGAGTCCCCCAATGTCCCCGAGGACTCGGTGGCCAAGGTGGCCAAGGCCGAGCGGCTGTGGGAGGCCAACGCCCACCTGGCCAGGGATCACCTGCTGGGGGCAGTTCCAGACGCCAGCAAGCTCTGGTTCACTGGTGGCCCCACCAGCCCCAGTGCCTGTGGGGTGGCCGAGCGGTGCCAAAGAGCCACCGAGGACAGCCCAAGTCTCCTTCAAACCCCAGAGAGTCCCCAGAGCATCCCCAGGGAGTCCCCAGTGAGCCTGGAGCCCCAAGAGGTGCGAGGGGGGGAGATAAAGGGGACACTGGGGGACGGGGACGGGAGGGGGCCATGGGGCATGTGGGGGACATGGGGGTGGTGGGAGGGGGCAGGAGGTCACAAAGGGGACAGGAGGGAGGGGCAGGAAGGGAGAAGGTGACAGAGAGAGGGAGGGGAAATTGGGGCAGGGGGTGAGGGGGATGGGAATGCCTGGGGTGGAGGGGACACTGGGGCTGGCGGGCGGTGTCAGGAGGGACAGCAGAGGGTGACAGGGGCTGCGAGTGTGGTGGCAGGGGGTGGCAGAGGGGACAGCGGGTGGGGTGGCAGGGGGTGGCAGAGTGGAAAGCAGGGAGCGTGGTAGGGCTCGGCAGAGGGGAGGAGGGGGTGACAGAGGGACAGAGGGGACAGCAGAGCCCTCCAGGAGGGGGACAGAGGGGACCCCAGGAGGGCACAGGGGCCGCCCCAGGAGGCTGTAGGTGCCCTGAGGTCCTGACGCGTCCCCTGTCCTTTCCCCAGCTGCTGGAGGCTCTGGTGTCCACGGTGGCCACCCTGGGCGAGGTGACGGCCACCGTGACCGGGCCACGCCGGGGCGTGCGGCGCTGTGTGCCCCCGAAGCTGCTGCACGCGGCCCTGAGGATCTTCACCTGGAGCCTCCGTAAGGCCCTGGACCACCCTGGTGACCCCTCCCATGGCCCCCGCGATGTCCCCTCCCTGGGCCAGGCCCTGGCCGCCCTCGGGGCCACCCCGGGGGCCACCTGGGCCGGTGTGAGAGCCGCGGGCAGCGCCTGGCGGGAGTTGGTGGCCGCGCGCGAGGGGAGATGGAAGCAGCTGCTCGAGGAGGTCACCAAGCTCGGCGATGCCTGCGAGGACGGGGACCTCGCCTGGGCCAGGCACCAGCAGGACAAGGCCACCCGCAGGGGGACAGCTGGGGACAACCTGGCGGCCCCTGCCCAGCAGCTGATGGTGGCCCCGGACAGGGATGAGGAGGCCTCAGCGGGGGCTGCGCACGGTGCCCGGGTGGCGGCGGCCACCAACGAGGCCGTGGGAGAGGCTGTGGTGGCCACCAGGCCGGCAAGGGCGGCCATCAGGAGGAGACATTGGGCAGAGGTGGCCCTGGAGCCGCTGCAGCGCTTGGTGGCCGCGTGTGACAAAGCCACTGAGTTTATCAGTTACATGGACTGCCAGCTCAGGGCCATCGAGGCTGCCCTGGAGGGGACAAAGGAGGCGTCCCCTGATGTCCCTGAGGCCTTGGTGGCCGCGGTGGCCAAGTTTGAGCAGCTGTGGGAGGCCAGCGCCCGCCTGTTCAAGCATCACCTGCTGGGGACACTTGGGGACATCCACGACCTCCTCTTGAGTCCCTGTGATGGTCGCGGTGGCCCCGATGGCCCTGGCAGCTGTGCGGTGGCCGAGCGGTGCCAAAAAGCCATCGAGGCTATCCCAAGGCTGCTTCAGGACAGTGACGTCACTGCTGCGACGTCATCACAGCAGTGACATCATTGGGGACATCGCTGCTGGAAATCTATAAATGTTGGAGTCGGAAATTAAAAGTGTTCTTTTTTAGTCGGAAATTAAAAGTGTTCTTTTTTACCTTGGGAGAGTTATCATCGTGTTATTTCCTGTCCCGTAGCAACATCTGGCGGCCGCCATGCGTGGAACAGCCATGGGTGAGGTCCAATGGTTTAACTCCCCCTCCGTGTTTTGGCGCGGTGACTCTGAGCCCTTTGGCACTTTGGCCACCGCTCCTGTGAGAATGGCAAATCCCGTGGGGTTCATGGAGGAGTCTCTGGGTTTGGACCTCTGGAAGGGTCTCCTGGAGCGGAAACGGGTTTCCATTTCCTGGAGTGATTTTGAGAGATTGTTTCTGTGGGCCAGGGAGCGAGGGGGTTTTTTCCAACCCTGCAGAGCCATTCCCTAGGGAGGCATAGCCTCTCCTGGGAGGCCGAGCTCTTTTTGATGATTGCACAATGGACGTGGGATCACTGCTGGTGCAGTGGAAAACGTTTGACGCGATTTGGCACAGGTCTGGGTTCTGTGGCTCTCGGTGTTCCCAGGGGGACCCTTCTGTCTCAGATGTGGATGAGGGGGTGTAAAAGCGGAAATGAGAGATGCAGGACTCCAGGCAGCTCTTCAAGGTGCAGTTCATTGTTTCCAAGGTGTCACAGCATTCCAGGGTCATGGGTGACAGAGCTGTGCCCACATCTGTCGGCTCCAGCTGCAAGCAGGCCTGGAATTCCACATTCCTCATTCAGGCTTTTACTAATGGTGATGCCCCACGTTGGGCGCCACCGTAAGAGCGGAAATGAGAGATGCAGGACTTCAGGCGGCTCTTCAAAGTGCAGTTTATTACACCCAAGGTGTTACAGCTGCCCAGGGTCATGGGTGACAGAGCTGTGCCCACATCTGTCAGCTCCAGCTGCAGGCAGCCATGGAGACCCGCGTTCCTCATTCGGGCTCTCAGTAAAGGTGCCTCACGTTGGGCGCCACCGTAAGAGCCTGAATGAGAGATGTGGGACTCCATGTGGCTCTTCAAAATGCAGTTTATGGTTTCCAAGGTGTTACAGCATTCCAGGGTCATGGGTGACAGAGCTGTGCCCACATCTGTCAGCTCCAGCTGCAAGCAGCCCTGGAGTTCCTCATCCCTCATTCAGGCTCTGACTAACGGTGCCCTACATTGGGCGCCACCATAAGAGCAGAAATGAGGGATGTGGGACTCCAGGCAGCTCTTCACAATGCAGTTTATTACATCCAAGAGGTTACAGCATTCCAGGGTCATGGGTGACAGAGCTGTGCCCACAGCTGTCAGCTCCAGCTGCAGACAGGCCTGGAGTTCCACATCCCTCACTCAGGTTTTTACTAATGGTGCTGCACGTTGGGCGCCACCATAAGGGCCTAAATGAGGGATGCGGGACTCCATGTGGCTCTTCAAAGTGCAGTTTATTCCATCCAAGGTGTCACAGCTGCCCAGGGTCATGGGTGACAGCGCCTGTGCCCACAGCTGTCAGCTCCAGCTGCAGGCAGCCCTGCAGACCTGCATCCCTCACTCAGACTTTTACTAATGGTGCCCCACATTGGGCGCCACCGTAAGAGCGGAAACCAGGGACCCAGGACTTTAGACAGATCTTCAAAATGCAGTTCATTGTTTCCAAGGTGTTACAGCATTCCAGGGTCATGGGTGACAGACACACACACAGCTGTCGGCTCCAGTTGCAGGCAGGCCTGGAGACCCACGTTCCTCATTCAGGCTGTGACTAACGGTGCCCCACGTTGGGCGCCACCATAAGAGCGGAAATTAGGGACATGGGACTCCAGGCAGCTCTTCACAATGCAGTTTATTCCATCCAAGAGGTTACAGCATTCCAGGGTCATGGCTGACAGAGCTGTGCCCACAGCTGTCAGCTCCAGCTGCAGGCAGCCCGGGACACCCGCATCCCTCACTCAGGCTCCCACAGGACCCCTTCCCTGTGGACAGAAATCCTGTCCTTGGCCCCAGTTCATGTCACGATCCCTGGGGCAGGTGGGTTTGTGATGGTTCCGTTTCCAGACCCCAGACGTGCAAAAGGCAAACAGCAGGGGCTGTCAGTTTAATCACAAACCCTGCGCACCACAGGGGATATTCCTGTGTCTGCTCCAGGGTGCCCTCACCCCCAGGGCCGCACTGACTCTGACCCTCATGCGTGGAGGAATTTTCCCAGACTTCAAGACAGACTGGAACCCACAAAAGTGTGAAATAGGTTATAGAGAGCGGTGCAGGTGCATCACCGGGTGAGAAATTGAGGTTTTGGGATTTTTAGTGTGTTGTGGATGGCAGCAAGATGGAGGGCACAGGGCGTGGTCCTGGGTTTCTTCTTCGTGCTGCTTCTTCGTCCTTCTCCATGGGTTTGGGTGGCATTTTGTAATTGGGCAGAAAAGTCCCCGTTGGGGGCTCTGTGGGATCAGTGATTGGGTTAAAAGGGGAAATAACCCAGGTGTCAGCTCGGGCTCTGTGAGATCAGTGACTGGGTTAAAAGGGGAAATAACCCAGGTGTCAGCTCGGGCTCTGTGGGATCAGTTCTTGGGTTAAAAGGGGAAATAACCCAGGTGCCAGCTCGGGCTCTGTGGGATCAGTGATTGGGTTAAAAGGGAAAATAACCCAGGTGTCAGCTCGGGCTCTGTGGGATCAGTGATTGGGTTAAAAGGGGAAATAACCCAGGTGTCAGCTCTCAATTGGACACTTTAGTCTCAAAGGACCTTGTGATGAGAGATTGTCGCCATTTTGTGCCTTGTCAATGACAGGCTGCGGATTGTAGCGAAGATAAGAAGATAAGAAGATAAGAAGATAAGAAAAGAAACGATGAACACCGGACCTCAAACATGAGTTACCGCCTCAGGTGCCTCCAGACCACACCCAGCGAGACCCACGAGTGCAAGCCTGCGCTCCCAGGCCACGCCCACACCCTTCCCATTGGCCACCGCCCCCTGGGCCCCGCCCATTTCCCCGCACATCATTCATTTCCCTCCAGACCCGACCCCTTTCCCACGCGTCATTCATGTCCCCCAGGCCCCGCCCCTTTCCCACACTTCATTCATTCATTCCTCTGCAGACCCCGCCCCTTTCCACACCCCATTCATTGCCCGCCCCTTCCTGCACTCCCAGGCCACTCCCGTCCACTTCCTATTGGCTGCCACTCCCTGGGCCACACCCATTTTCTCCACACATCGTTCATGTCCCCCAGACCGCGCCCCTTTCCCCACACTTCATTCATTCATTGCCCTCCAGATCCCGCCCATTTCCCACGCTTCATTCATTCATGTCTTGCAGGCCCCGCCCCTTTCTGACCCTTCATTCATTTCCCTCCAGGCCCCGCCCCTTTCCACACCCCATTCACTGCCGGCCCCTTCCTGAACTCACAGGCCACGCCCCCTCCTCTCCCCATTGGCCACCGCTTACAGGGCCCCGCCCATTTTCCCACGCTCCCATTCCTCACCCTTTCCAATCCCCGCCCCCTCCCCACTCTGCTGCTCCTCATTGGCCGCCCCTCAGGGCCCCACCCCACTGTGGGCGTGGCTACAAGGCCGATCGGCGTTGATTGACAGGTTCGGGGGGTGGAGCCAGCCTGGCCCCACCCGGGGGGGGGAGGGGTGGTGAGGAGGAGGGTGGGGAGGGAGGTCAGGACGACCCCCATGTGTTGGCCACGCCCCCTTTTGGGCCCCACGCTTCATTTTAGCCCCACCCCTTGCTATTGGACATGTCCACAGAGTGCCCCACCACTTCAGGCCCCGCCCCCTCCCGAAGCCCCGCCCCAAATGAGCTTTGGCCACGTCCTCTGCTCGATTTTTATCAACGCAAACCAAAAATCGCCACAAATTCACCCAAAATTACAACGTCCAGAGGGGGCGGGGCACGGACACACCTGTGGGGGCACAGACACACCTGTGACGTCACAGGGGAGGGGCCAGGTGGGATTTTGGGGGTCCCAGGTGGATTTTGGAAGGTCCAGGTGAGTTTGGGGGTCCCAGGTGGGGTTTGGGGGGTCCCAGGTGGATTTTGGGGGGGTCCCAGGTGAGTTTTGAGTGGGTCCAGGTGAGATTGGGGGATCCCAGGTAGGTTTTGAGTGTGTCCGGGTAAGTTTTTGGGGTGTCCAGGTTGTTTTTGGGGTGTCCCAGGTGTTCCTGAGGGCTCCAGGTGTGCTCGGGAGGCATCCAGGTGATCCTGGGAGGGTTTCAGGTGTCCCCGGGGCACTTCCAGGGGTTCCTCTGTGGATCCAGGTGTTTTCAGGGTTCCAGGTGTTTTTGGGGTTCCAGGTGTGAGGGTTCCAGGTGCCCAGGTGTGGGTGGGACCCGGTTATCCAGGTGTGACGTCACCTGGTTATGACATCACCCACACAGGTGTGATGTCACCAGCTCACCTGGCCATGACATCACCTGCCCACACCCCCCTTCCTGCCCAGGTGTGACGTGACCCCGCCTGGTGTGACATCACCCAGGTGTGTGACCGCCAGGCTCACCTGGGTGTGACATCACCGGCGTACCCAGCTGTCCCCGCCCCCCTCACCTGTCCAGCCCACCAGGTGTGACATCACCTGCCCCCAGGTGTGACTTCACCTGTCCAGGTGTGCCAGGTGTCCCTCAGGTGTCACTCAGGTGTCACCCAGGTGTCACAGGTGTCACTCAGGTGTCACTCAGGTGTGCCAGGTGTGACAGTATCTGCACCCAGGTGTGCCCAGGTGTCACAGGTGTGCCATTATCTGTGTCCAGGTGTCACTCAGGTGTGGCAGGTGTCCCCGCACAGGCGCCCCGGTGCCTGACGAAGCTGTCCCTCCACATGAAGGACCTGTCACAGGTATGGCAGGTGTCACAGGTGTGTCACTCAGGTGTCACAGGTGTGTCACTCAGGTGTCACTCAGGTGTGGCAGGTGTGTCACTCAGGTGTCACAGGTGTGTCACAGGTGTCACAGGTGTCACTCAGGTGTGCCAGGTGTCCCCGCACAGGCGCCCCGGTGCCTGACGAAGCTGTCCCTCCACATGAAGGACCTGTGGCAGGTGTGTCACATGTCCCAGGTGTGTCACAGGTGTCACTCAGGTGTCCCCGCACAGGCGCCCCGGTGTCTCACGAAGCTGTCCCTCCACATGAAGGACCTGTGGCAGGTGTGGCAGGTGTCACATGTATGTCACTCACATGTCCCAGGTGTGTCACTCAGGTGTCACAGGTGTGTCACTCAGGTGTCACTCAGGTGTCCCAGCTGTGTCACTCAGGTATCACAGGTGTGTCACTCAGTGTCACAGGTGTGTCACTCAGGTGTCACTCAGGTGTCACAGGTGTGTCACTCAGGTGTGGCAGGTGTCCCCGCACAGGTGCCCCCGGTGCCTGACGAAGCTGTCCCTCCACATGAAGGACCTGTCGCAGGTGTGGCAGGTGTCACAGGTGTCACTCAGGTGTCCCAGGTGTGTCACATGTCACAGGTGTGTCACTCAGGTGTCCCAGGTGCGTCACTCAGGTGTCCCAGGTGTCACAGGTGTCACTCAGGTGTCCCAGGTGTGTCACTCAGGTGTCACTCAGGTGTGGCAGGTGTCACAGGTGTGTCACTCAGGTGTCACAGGTGTGTCACTCAGGTGTCACAGGTGTCGCAGGTGTGTCACTCAGGTGTGCCAGGTGTGTCACTCAGGTGTCACAGGTGTGTCACTCAGGTGTCACTCAGGTGTCACTCAGATGTCACTCAGGTGTGCCAGGTGTCCCCGCACAGGTGCCCCGGTGTCTCACGAAGCTGTCCCTCCACATGAAGGACCTGTGGCAGGTGTGGCAGGTGTGACAGGTGTCACTCAGGTGTCCCAGGTGTGTCACATGTCACAGGTGTGTCACATGTCCCAGGTGTGTCACATGTCACAGGTGTGTCACTCAGGTGTCCCCGCACAGGTGCCCCGGTGCCTGACGAAGCTGTCCCTCCACATGAAGGACCTGTGGCAGGTGTGGCAGGTGTCACAGGTGTGTCACAGGTGTCACTCAGGTGTCCCCGCACAGGTGCCCCGGTGCCTGACGAAGCTGTCCCTCCACATGAAGGACCTGTGGCAGGTGTGGCAGGTGTCACAGGTGTGTCACAGGTGTGTCACAGGTGTGTCACATGTCCCAGGTGTGACAGGTGTGTCACTCAGGTGTCCCCGCACAGGCGCCCCGGTGCCTGACGAAGCTGTCCCTCCACATGAAGGACCTGTGGCAGGTGTGGCAGGTGTAGGGCCGCAGCCCCGTGTGCGTTTTCATGTGCTCCGTCAGGTGATGTTTCATCTTGAAGCGCTTGCGGCACAGGGCGCAGGTGAAGGGCCGCAGCCCCAGGTGCATGTTCACGTGCCGCTGCCGCATGCTGCGGTGCGAGAACGCCTTCCCGCAGTGGCACACGAACACCTGCCCGGCCTTGCCCGCCTTGCCCGCGCTCACCTGGCGCGCAGGTACCGCCGGGGCGGGGCCGGGGGCGGGGCCGGGGGCGGGGCCGGGGGCGGGGCCGGCCCGGGCCGCTCTGCGGGCGGTGCCGGGGGTGGCGATGCGGGCGCTTCTGGGCGGGATTCCCGCGGTTTCCTCTGGAATTCCGGCGATTCCGTCCCGAATTCTGCCCGTTCTGCCCAAAATTCCCGCGGTTTCCTGCGGAATTCTGCCCGTTCTGATCGAAATTCCCGCTGTTCCCTCCGGAATTCCCGTGTTTTCCTCCAGAATTCCGGCGGTTCCGTCCCGAATTCTGCCCGTTCTGCCCAAAATTCCCGCGGTTCCCTCCGGAATTCTGCCCGTTCTGCCCGAAATTCCCGCGTTTTCCTGCGGAATTCTGCCGGTCCTGCTCGGGATTCCCGAATTCTCCTGCGAAATTCCCGAGCTTCTGTGCAGAATTCCGTGCGGGATTCTTTTCATTCCCGCTGAAATTTCTTCCTTTTCGCGCGGAATTTCGCCGGTCCCGGTCAAAATTCCCTCGGTTCCGCGCCGGATTCTGCCCGTTCTGTGCGAGATTTTGTGCGGGATTCCTTTGATTCCGGTGAAAATTTCCTCATTTTCGAGCCGAATTCCGCTGGTTCCAGGCAAAATTCCCGCGGTTCCCTCCCGAATTCTGCCGGTTTTGGTCAAAATTCCCGAATTTTCCTGTGAAATTCCCAAAGTTTTGTGCGAAATCCCTCCGATTCCGGTTAAAATTCCTTCATTTTCGTGCGGAATTTCCCCCGGTTCCCATCAAAATTCCCCCGGTTCCGTCCCGAATTCTGGCGGTTCTGCTCAAAATTCCCGAACTTTCGTGCGGAATTCCGCTGATTCCAGTTAAAATTCCCTCATTCTCGTGCGAAATTACGATTCCGGTCAAAATTTCCTCGTTTTCGTGCAAAATTCTGCCGGTTCTGTGCAAAATTCCTTCGTTTTCCACGCAAAATTCTGCCGGTTCTGTGCACGATTCCCTCGGTTCCGTGCAGAATTCCCTCGTTTCTTTGTGAAATTCCAGCGTTTCCGAGCAAAATTTCCTCATTTCCGAGCGAAATCCCCTCATTTCCGTGCGGAATTCCGTGGATCCCCTCGCTGCCCCTGGAGGCCCGGCTCCTCCCGGATCCCATTCCCGAATTTTCCCGGCTATTCCCAAACCCCATTCCCGAATTTTCCCGGCATCCCATTCCCAGAATTTCCCGGCTCCTCCCGGATCCCATTCCCGAATTTTCCCAGCCATTCCCGGTTCCCATTCCCGATTTTTCCCGGGACCCCCATCCCCAAATTTTCCCGCGATCCCATTCCCGAATTTTCCCCGCGATCCCATTCCCGAATTTTCCCACGATTCCATCCCCAAATTTTCCCATGATCTCATTCCCGAATTTTCCCGCGATCCCATTCCCGAATTTTCCCTCCCCTCCCCGCCATTCCCGCCCGCAATTCCCGAATTTTCCTCCCCCCGCCGGGGGCTCCTCCTCATCCTCCTCGCAGGTGAGCACCAGGTCCTGCTGCAGCCAGCGCCGCTTGACCAAAACGCGGCGGTTTTGGGCCAAAACGGGGCCGGGATCCGGGAACGGCCCCTCGGGAACGGGATCCGGGGGGAACGGACCTTCCTCGCTCCCCCTCCTCCTCCTCCTCCTCCTCCTGTGCCCTCCCCGTGTCCCCTGCCCTGTCCCCATGTCCCCCTCCCGCGTCCCCTGCCCGTGTCCCCTCCCACGCCCCCTCCCCTGTCCCCGTGTCCCCTGTCCATGTCCCCATCCCCGTTCCCACGTCCCCCTCCCCTGTCCCTGCCCGTGTCCCCTCCCATGTCCCCGTGTCCCCTCTGCTCTCCCCGTGTCCCCTCCCCGTGTCCCCTCCCCTGTCCCTGTCCCCGTGTCCCCATGCCCTGTCCCCGTCTCCTCCCCTGTCCTTGTCCCTGTTCCTGTCCCCCTCCCTGTCCCCGTGTCCCCTCCCGTGTCCCTGTCCCTGTGTCCCGTGTCCCCATCCCCGTGTCCCCTCCCCTGTCCCTGTCCCCATGCCCCCATCCCCTGTCCCCTTCCCCTGTCCCGTGTCCCCCTCCTTGTGTCCCCTCCCCCGTCCCCATGTCCCCATGTCCCCATCCCCTGTCCTTGTCCCCTCCCCTGTTCCTGTCCCCATGTCCCCATGCCCTGTCCCTGTCACTCTCCATGTCCCCTCCCCGTGTCCCCTCCCCTGCCCCTGTCCCCCTCCCCTGTCCCGTGTCCTCCTACCTGTGTCCCCCCCTCCTGTGTCTCCATGTCCCCATGTCCCCATCCCGTGTCCCTGTCCCTGTCCCCCTCCCCTGTCCCGAGTCCCCGTCCCTGTGTCCCTCCATCCCCTGTCCCCATGTCCCCCTCCCCTGTCCCCATGTCCCCTCCCCACGTGCGCGACGACGACGACGACGACGACGACGACGATGACGATGACGATGATGCCGATGCCGATGCCGAAGGCTGCCGCAGCAGCTCGGCGCACTTGTCCACGATGTGCCACATCTGCAGCGCGCTGCCCACGGTCAGCAGCCCCAGCAGCTCGGCCCGGCACAGCGAGAGCCGCCCGGTGTAGGCGCAGCCCAGGACGCCCGCGAAGGCCGCGGGGTCCATGGCGCCGGGCAGCTCGATGGAGTCCAGGTTCTTCAGCAGCAGCTGGTCGTGGAAGAAGGGCGAGGACGCGGCCAGGACGGCGCGGTGCGCGCGGAACTCGCGGCCCTGGACGCGGATGGAGACGTCGCAGAGCTGCCCCTCCAGGCGCTGCCGGTTGAGGCCCGAGAGCAGCGCCCGAGGCACCTGCGGGAACTCCACCTGCAGCAGCGGGGACGCGGAGGAGGAGGAGGAGGAGGAGGAGGAGGAGGAAGGAGGGGGGGGAGGGGGGGAGCAGGGCCGGGACATGGCGGAGGAGAGGGGGAGGGGCTGGGGGGGAGGGGGAGGGGTCAGGAATTGGTTCCGTGCCCCCGGCTCCAGGTTCTGGCACAAACGCTCCTAATTTGGGGCCGAAGCTCCTTGGTTCTGGGATAAAATCACCCAGTTCTGGCCCAAATCCCACTAATTCCAGCCCAAATCCCATTAATTCCAACCAAAATCCCATTAATTCCAGCTCAAATCCCTTTAATTCCAGCTCAAATCCATTCATCTCAACCAAAATCCCATTAATTCCAGCTCAAAACCCATTCATTCCGGCTCAAATCCCTTTAATTCCAACCAAAATCCCATTAATTCTGGCCCAAATCCCTTTAATTCCAACTAAAATCCCATTAATTCCAACCAAAATCCCATTAATTCGGCCCAAATTCCGGCTCAAATCCCATTAATTCCAACCAAAATCCCATTAATTCCAGCTCAAATCCCTTTAATTCCAACCAAAATCCCATTAGTTTCAACCAAAATCCCATTAATTCCAGCTCAAAACCCATTAATTCTGGCCCAAATCCCATTAATTCCAGCTCACATCCCATTAATTCCAGCTCAAATCCCTTTAATTCCAGCTCAAATCCATTCATCTCAACCAAAATCCCACTGATTTTGTATCAGATCCCTTAATTCTGCATCCAGTTTTAGTTCCAGCCCAAATCCCATTAATTCTGTATCAAATCCCTTAATTCCAACAAAAACCTCATCATTCCAACACAAATCCCTTAATTCTGACCGAAATCCCACTAATTCTACACCAGATCCCTGAATTCTGGTTTAAATCCTTTAATTCTGATTAAAATCCCACCCATTTTGTATCAAATCCCATTAATTCCAACCCAAATCCCTTAATTCCAACAAAAATCGCTAATTTTGCCCCAAATCCCATTAATTCTGACCCAAATCCCATGAATTCATTCTAATCCCAATTCCCCAAATTTGGCCCAAATCCTTCAATTCTGCCCCAAACCCCATTAAATTCCACCCCAAATCCCATTAATTCCGCCTCAAATTCCCAAAATTCTGCCCCAAACCCCTTAATTCCGACCAAAATCCCAATAATTTTACCCAAATCCCATAAATTTGGCCCAAATCCCAATAATTCTCCCCAAAATCTCGTTTGTTCCACCCCAAACCCCAGAAATTTTGCCTCAAATTCCTTTAAATCTTCCCGGATTTGTTAATTCCCACCCAAATTCCCTTAAATCCCCCCCAAAATTTCAATTTTTGGTCCTAAATTTTGCCTAAATCCCGGAAAATTCCCATAAATTCTCCAAATCCTGACTGAGATCCCATAAAATTAAAAACAAAAATCCTTTAATCCTGACCCAAAACCCCAAAAATTCCCATAAAATCCCAGGAAATTCTCACCCCAAAACCCCAAAATCTCCCCCAAATTTTCCCCCAAATCCCCCAAAATTCCTCCCCGGACCCCCAAAATCCCCTCAAGGATCCCTCAAATTGCCCCAAATCCTCCCCCAAATCCCCTCAGGACTCCCAAAAATCTCTGCAAATCCCCCCAAATCCCCAAAATCCTCCCCAAAATCCTCCCAAAATCCTCCCCAAATTTCCCCCAAACCCCAAAATCTCCCCAAATCTTCTCCAGGACCCTCCAAAATTCCCCCAAATCTTCCCCAGAGTCCCCCAAAATTCCCCAAATCTCCCCCAGATGCCCCTAAAACAGAACCCAGACCCCCAAAAATTCCCCAAATCCCCCCTCAGGACCTCCCAAAATCTCCCAAAATTCCCCCCAGGACCCCCCCAGGACCCCCCCAAATCCCTCAAGGATCCCCCAAATCTTCCCCAAATTCCCCCTCTGACCCTCTCAGGACCCCCCAAAATCCCCCAAATTCTCCCCAAAATCCCCCAAATCCCCCCCAGCTCCCCCCTGGGACCCCCAGATCCCCCCCAGGTGCCCCAAAACCGAACCCAAACCCCACAAAATCCCCCCAGGACCCCCAAAATCTCCCAAATTCCCCCAGATCCCTCATGGACCCCTCAAATCTTCCCCAGGACCCCCAAAATTCCCCAAATTCGACCCCCCCAGACCTCAGGACGCCTCAAATCCTCCCAAATCCCCCTCAGGACCCCCCAAAATCCCCCGAATTCCCCCCAAATCCCTCATGGACCCCTCAACCCCCCCCAGGTGCCCCAAAACCGAGCCCAGACCCCACAAAATCCCCCCAGAACCGCTCCAGGAACCCCAAAATCCCCCCAAGGCCCCTCAGGATCCTCCGGGACCCCCAAATCCTCCCCAAATCCCACCCAGGACCCCCCAAATCCCTCTCAGACCCCCCAAATCCCCCTCAATCCCCCTCAGGACCCCCCAAATCCCCCCCTCGCCACCCGGGACCCCCAAATCCCCCTCAGGACCCCCCAAATTCCCCCCCAAATTCCCCTCTTGCCAGCCGGGACCCCCAAAATCCTCCCCAAATTCCACCCATGACTCCCAAAATCCCCCCAAGATTCTCCCAAAATCCCTCCCAGACCCCCCCAATTCCCCCCACCCCAGGACCCCCAAATCCCCCTCAAGGCCCCCCAGGATCCCCAAATCCCCCCAAATCCTCCCCAAATCCCGCCGAAATCCCCCCCAGACCCCAAATCCCCCCAATTCCTCCCCAAAATCCCTCCAGAATCCCCCAAATTCCTCCCCAAATCCCCCCTAAATTCTCCCCCAATCCCCCCCATTCCCCCCCCTCACCCCCCGCGCTGCCCCTCCCCTCCCAGGCCCCGCCCCCCGCGCTCAGGCCCCGCCCCCTGCCCGCGTTACCCGCGCTCGGCCCTCACGGCGCCGCCGCCGCCATCTTGGACCCGCCGGCCACGCCCCCCGCCCCGGCCACGCCCCCTTAAAGGCGCCGCGTCCCTTTCCCAGCACAGACCACACCCCCCTCTCCCTGACGTCATATCGCGATAGAAGAGGCGTGGCCACTGCGGGCCGCGCCCACAAAGGGGCGGGGCAGAGCGGGTAAAACAAAAGGCGGGGTTTATTGAGGGGGAGGAGCCGAAGGGGCGGAGTTTGAGCGCAAAGGGGGCGGGGTTTGAGCGCAAAGGGGCGTGGCCAGAGGCGGTGGGCGGGGCTAATCCGAGTCCGAGAGCACGATGATCTCCTCGGGGTCGCACTGGGTTCCCACGCTCGTCTGGAATTGGGGGAATTTGGGGTTTTTGGGGGGTCTGGGGTCCCTCTGGGGCCACCCCAAGGGGATTTGGGGGAAATTTGGGGGGGTCCTGAGATCCCCCCTGGAGTCACCCTGGAGGGTCTGGGGGATTTTGGGGGAAATTTGGGGGATTTTGGGGGGTCCTGGGCCCCTCTGGGGTCACCCCAGGGGGATTTTGGGGGGAATCTGGGGGGGTCTGGGGTCACCCCACAGGGATTTGGGGGATTTTGGGGGAAATCTGGGGGATTTTGGGGCCTCTCTGGGGTCACTCCATGGAGATTTTGGGGGGATTTTGGGGGTTCTGGGACCCCTCTGGGGTCGCCCACGGGGATTTTTGGGCTCCCTGGGACTCCCCAGAGATGCCCCAGATTCAGCCTGGGGACCCCAAAATCCCCTCAGGACCCCCCAGGACCCCCAAAACCCCTCAGGACCTCCCCAGGACCCCCCAAAATCCCTCTCAATCCCCCTGAAACACCCCCAGGACCCCCCAAATCCCCCCCAAATCCCCCTCAAACCCCCACCCAGGACCTCCCCAGACCCCCCCAAATCCCTTCTCAAATCCCCCCAGGACCCCCCAAACCCCTGCCCAGGACCCCCAAATCCCCTCTCAGACACCCCAGGAGCCCCAAAATCCTCTCAGGACCCCCTGGAGACCCCCCAGATACCCCTCAAATCCCACCCAGGACCCCCGAAACTCTCCCAAATCCCCTCCCAGACCCCCCCGTATCTCAACCAAACCCCCCAGGACAGGCCCAGGACCCCCCCCAGGATCCCCCAAATTCCCCTCAGGACTCCCCAGACCCCCTTGAGACCCCGCAAATCCCCCCCAGGACTCCTCAGGACCCCCCCAAATCCCCCTCATGAACCCACCAGAGCCCGCCAGGCCCCCCCAAATCCCCCCCAAATTCCCTCCCGGACACCCCAGGACCCCCCAAATCCCCCCAGGACCCCCAAAATCCCCCCCAGGACCCCCAAAATCCTCCCCCCCAAATCCCCTCCCAACACCCCCAAAATCCCCTCAGGACCCCCCCCAAATCCCCCCAGCCCCTCTCACCTTGCAGGTTTTGGGGTCCCCCCCGGGGACCCCCAAATCCCCTCAGGACCCCCCAAAATCCCCTCAGGACCCCCGTAAAGGCTCTCAAACCCCCCCAGCCCCTCTCACCTTGCAGGTTTTGGGGTCCCCCCCGGGGGGGCTCCCCTGGGAGGAGCTCACCAGGTCCCCCCCGGGGACCCCCAAACTCCCCCCATACCCCCCTCAAACCCCTCCCAACACCCCCAGGACCCCCCAAATCCCCCTCAGGATTCCCCAAATCCCCCTCAAACACCCCCAAATCCCCTCCCAGCACCCCCAAAATCCCCTCAGGACCCCCCCAATCCCTTCCAGGACCCCCCAATCCCCCCCAGCCCCTCTCACCTTGCAGGTTTTGGGGTCCCCCGCGGGGGGGCTCCCCTGGGAGGAGCTCACCAGGTCCCCCCCGGGGGAGTCGGCGCGGGTGGAGTCGGGCAGGGGGGAGGGGGGGGCGCCCCCCACATCCGGCCCCTCCCCCACCTCCGAGACCCCCTCGGGCAGGGCCAGGCTGGGGGGGGGGAGGGGAGCGGGGTCAGAGACACCCCCGGAACCCACCCGGGAACCCCAAAATCCACCCGGGAACCCCAAAATTCACCCCCGGAATCCACCCGGGAACCCCAAAATTCACCCCAGGAATTCACCCCCCAAAATTCACCCGGGAACCCCAAAATTCACCCCCCCAAAAACTGACCTGAGACCCCCCCAAAATCCCAACGGGAACCCCAAAATCCACCCGGACCCCCAAAATCCACCCCCGGAATCCACCCGGGAACCCCAAAATTCACCCCAGGAATTCACCCCCCAAAATTCACCCGGGAACCCCGAAAAATCTGACCTGAGACCCCCCCCCAAAATTCACCCGGGACCCCCCAAAATCCACCCGGGACCCCCGAAAAATCTGACCTGAGACCCCCCCCAGAATTCACCTGGGACCCCCAAAAACCGACCTGAGACCCCCCCCCCAAAATTCATCTGGGACCCCAAAATTCACCCCAGGAATTCACCCCCCAAAAATCCCAACGGGAACCCCAAAAACTGACCTGAGACCCCCCCCCCAAAATTCATCTGGGACCCCAAAATTCACCCCAGGAATTCACCCCCCCAAAATCCCAACAGGAACCCCAAAATCCACCTGGGACCCCAAAAACTGACCTGAGACCCCCCAAAATTCCACCTTGAACCCCAAAATGCCCCCTTGACCCCCAAAAATCTCAAAGGGAACCCCAAAATCCCCTCAAGCTCCCCAGAACCCTCCTAGGCCCCCTCAGAGCCCCCAAATTCCCCTCAACCGCCCCCAAGACTCCCCAAAATCCCCCCCAAATCCCCCTCCCACCCCAGGATGCCCCAAATCCCTCCAGGACCCCCCCAAAATCCTCCCCAAACCCCCCCTGGGTACCCCCAAACCTCCCGAGATCCCCCCCAGGACCCCCTGACCTCACCATATTTAATCCTGACCCAAATCCCCAAAAATTCCCATAAAATTCCAGGAAATTCTCAGCTCAAAACCCCAAAATCTCCCCCAAATCCCCCAAAATTCCTCCCCAGAACCCCAGAATCCCCTCCAGACCCCCTCAAAACCCCCCAAAAATCCCCCCAGATCCCACCCAGGACCCCCCCAAATCCCCTCGGGATCCCCAAACCCCCCGAAATCCCCTAAGCCCCCCCAAAATCCCCCAAGGACCCCCCCTTAAAACCCCTCATGGACCCCCCAAATGCCCCTGGGACCCCCCCACACCCCTCAAACCCCCCCAAAATCCCCCCAAATCCCCCAGGACCCCCTCAAACCCCCCCAAATCCGCCCCAGGACCCCCTCAAACCCCCCCAAATCCCCCAGGACCCCCCAAATTCCCCCCTTTTTCCCCTCCCCCCCTCACCTTCCCGGCTCCGTCCGGTTCCGTTTCCTGGGGGGGGGTCCTGGGTGGGGGTGGGCGGGGTCGCGGCCCCTCCCCCCCCCTCCCCCCGCCCCTCCCCCCCCGTTGAGGGAGGTGGAGCTGATGGGCCTGGGGGGGGAGGGGGGGGAGGGGCGCCTGCGAGCCCCGCCCAGATCCGGCGGGAGTGGGGGAGGGGCGTGGCCTCGGGGGGAGGGGGGCGTGGCTTTGGGCGTGGCCTCGGAGCCGCCCAGGGCCGGGGGAGGGGAGGGGGGCGGGGAAGGGGGCGGGGTCTCGCCGGGCTCCAATGGGAAAGTTTCGATTTCCAGCACGAACAGCTCGGGCTTGGGGGGGGGGAGGGGCTCGGGACCGCCCCCCTCGGGACCCCGCCCCTCCCCCTCGGCCAAGGGGGGGGGGAGGGGCAGCGCTGGGACCCCCGGATCGGCCGCACCTGAATGGGGGGGGGAGGGGCGGGGTTAGAGAGGGGGGAGGGGCGGGGTTAGAGAGGGGGGAGGGGCGGGGTTAGAGAGGGGGGAGGGGCGGGGACACACCCGGGACCCCCCCCCCTCCAGAATTCCCTCCAGGACCCCCTAAAATACCCCCAAAATCCCCCCCAAGAAATCCCCCAGGAGCCCCCAAAATTCTCCCTCAAATTTCCTCCCAAGACCTCCCAAAATTCCCCCCAAAATTCTCCCCCAGACCCCCTAAAATTACCCCCAGGAGCCCTCAAAATTCCCCCCCAAATTCGCCCCCGGACTCCCCAAAATTCTCTCCAAAACCCCCCAAAATCCTTCTCAAAAATTCCCCCCAAAATTCCTCCCAAAATCTCCCCAAGGATCCCCCAAAATTCACCCCAGAGAGCCCCAAAATTTCCCCCCCAGAACCCCCCAAATCCCTACCAAAATTCCCCAAAAAAATCCCCCAGAATTACCAAATTCCCCTCAGAATTCCCAAATTTCCCCCCAAATCCCCCCGAAATTCCCAAAATCTCCCCAGAATTTCCAAAATTCCCCCAATTTCCCCAGAATTCCCCCAAAAAATCCTCCCAGAACTCCCAAAATTTCCCCCAAATTTCCCCCCAGAATCCTCACAGAATTCCCCAAACCCCCCAAATTTCCCCAGAATCCCCCCCAAAAATCCTCCCAGAATTCCAAAATTTCCTCAAATTTTCCCCAAACCCCCCAGAATTCCCAAATTTTCCCCAAAAAATCCCCCAGAATTCCCAAAATCCCCCAGAATTCCCAAATCCCCCCAGCCCCACCCTGTGCCGCTGCCGTTGCTTCTCTTCCTTCCTCCTCCTCCTCCTCCTCCTCCGTCTCCTCCTCCTCCTTGACCTTCACCCGCCCTTCGGCCTCGGAGGATTCTCCTTCCTCTTCCTCCTCCTCCTCCTCCTCTTCCTCCTCCTCTTCCTCCTCATCTTCTTCGTCTTCCTCCTCCTCTTCCTCGTCTTCCTCTTCTTCTTCCTCCTCCTCCTCCTCTTCCTCCTCCTCCTCTTCCTCTTTCTTTTTCTGCGGATGAAGAATTTTTAGCAGGGGCAGGGGGGATTTCCTTTTCCCAGCCTTCCTCCTCCTCTTCCTCTTCCTCTTCCTCCTCCCACTTCCCATTCCTGGTTCCCGGTTCCTGTTCCATTTCCTGTTTCCCATTTCCCCCATTTCCCTGTTCCCGTTACCCGGTTCCCCCATGGCCATTTCCAGGGCCGTTCCCCATTCCCATTTCCCCATTTCCCATCCCCATTTCCCAGTTCCCATTTCCCCGGTTCCCCCATGTCCGTTTCCTGTCCCCATTCCCCTTTTCCCATTTCCCCTGTTTCCCATTTTCCCTGTTTCCCCGTTTCCCATCCCTGTTTCCCGTTTCCCATTTCCCCCATTTCCCCCATTTTCCTGTTCCCGTTCCCCGGTTCCCCCATGGCCGTTTCCGGGGCCGTTCCCCATTTCCCAGTTCCCATTTCCCCGGTTCCCAGTTCCCATTTCCCCGGTTCCCCTGTGTCCGTTTCCTGTCCCCATTCCCCATTTCCCATTTCCAATTTTCCCTGTTTCCCCTTTTCCCTCGTGGCCGTTTCCCATCCCCATTTCCCATTCCCCATTTCCCCCGTTTTCCCTGTTCCCGTTCCCCGGTTCCCCCCTGGCCGTTTATGGGGTGGTTCCCATTTCCCATTCCCCATTTCCCATTCTCCCTGTTTTTTCCCCGTTTCCCATTTCCCATTCTCCGCGTTCTTTCCCCGTTTCCCATTTCCCGTGTACCCGGTTCCCCCATGGCCATTTCCGGGGCCGTTTCCCATCCCCATTTCCCAGTTCCCATTTCCCCGGTTCCCCCATGTCCATTTCCTGTCCCCATTCCCCATTCCCCATTCCCCATTTTTCCTGTTTCCCGTTTACCCGTTTCCCTTGTGGCTGTTTCCCATTTGCCCCATTTGCCCCATTTCCCCTGTTTCCCATTTCCCATTCTCCCCATTTTTTCCCCGTTTCCCATTTCCCATTCTCCCCGTTTTTCCCCGTTTCCCATCCCCATTTCCCATTTCCTGTTCCCCCTCTTTTCCCCCCGTTTCCCCCATTGCTGTTTCTGGCCCATTTCCCATTTCCAGTTTCCCATTTCCAGTTTCCCATTTCCAGTTTCCCATTTTCCCCATTTTCCCTTTCCCATTTCTCCGGTTCCCCCATGTCTGTTTCCTGTCCCCATTCCTCATTTCCCGTTCCCCATTTCCCATTTTTCCCATTGTTTCCCCCTTGTTGCCATTTCCGGGGCCGTTTCCCATTCCCCATTCCCTGTTTTTCCCCCATTACCTATCCCCATTTCCCATTCCCAATTCCCCGTTTTTCCCTGTTTTTCTCCCAATTCCCCGTTTTCCCCATGTCCGTTTCCAGGGCCGTTTCCCATTTCCCATTCCTCATTACCCATTTTTCTCCCTTTTCCCCATTTTCCCCCATTTCCTGTTTTACCCTGTTTCCCCCGTGTCCGTTTCCTGTCCCCATTTCCCATCCCCCATTTCCCCCATGGCCATTTCCAGGGCTGGTTCCCATTCCCATTTCCCATTTCCCCATTTTCCCCCATTTCCCCGTTTCCCCCATGGCCATTTCCAGGGCTGGTTCCCATTCCCATTTCCCATTTCCCGTTTCCCTGTTTTCCCCTGTTTCCCCCATTTCCCATTTCCCTGTTTCCTGTTTTTCCCCATTTCCCCATTTCCCCCATGGCCATTTCCAGGGCTGGTTCCCATTCCCGTTTCCCGTTTCCCCTGTTCCCATTTCCCCTGTTCTTGAGTGTCCATTTCTGGGGCCATTTCCTGTTCCTGTTTCCCCATTTTCCCCCATTTTCCCCATTGTTTTCCCCCCATATCCCCGGTTCCCCCGTGTCCATTTCCTGTTCCCGTTTCCCTGTTTTTCCCCGTTGTTTCCCCCCTGTACCTGGTTCCCCTGTTGCCATTTCTGGGGCTGGTTACATTCCCCATTTCCCATTTCCCATTTCCCATTCCCCATTCCCCATTTCCCGTTTCCCCGTTTTTCCCCCGTGTCCGTTTCCCATTCCCCATTTCCCCTGTTTTCCCCCCATTTTCCCCATTGTTTCCCCGTGTACCCGCTTTCCCCGTGGCTGTTTCCCATTTCCCATTCCCCATTCCTCATTTCCTCATTTCCCATTTTCCCCATTTCCCATTCCAATTACCATTTCCCCGTGTCCATTTCCCATTTCCCCATTCGCCATTTTTCCCTGTTTTTCCCATTTTTTTCCCCGTTTCTCCATTTCCCGTTACCCTGTTTCCCCGTGTCCATTCCCCATTTTCCCCATTTCCCATTTCCCCCATTTCCCCCGTTGTTTCCCCCCAGATTCCCCGTGTCCATTTCCGTGTCTGTTTCCCATCCCTATTTCCCCCGTTGTTTCCCCGTTTTTCCCCCATTTTCCCCCTGTGTTTACCCTGTTCCCCCGTGTCCGTTTCTGTGCCCCTTGGTTCCCAAACCCGGTGCCGTCTCTGTCCCCATTTTCCCCGTTTTTTCCCCATTTTCCCCGTTTTTTCCCCATTTTCCCTGTTTTTTTCCCCATTTTCCCCATGTTTACCCTGTTTCCCCATGTCCGTCTCCGTTCCCCCCTGTTCCCGGTGCTGTCCCCTCACTCCCAGTGCCATCTCTGTCCCCATTTTCCCTGTTTTTCCCCCATTTTCCCCCTGTGTGTGTTTACCCTGTTTCCCCATGTCCGTCTCCGGCCCCATTTTCCCCGTTTTTTCCCCCATTTTCCCCGTTTTTTCCCATTTGTTCCCCGTTTTTTCCCCAGTTTTTCCCCCATTTCTCCCACGTTTACCCTGTTTCCCCGTGTCCGTCTCCGTTCCGCCTGGTTCCCAGTGCTGTCCCCTTGCTCCCGGTGCCATCTCTGTCCCCATTTTCCCCGGTTTTTTCCCCGTTTTCCCCGTTTTTTTCCCCATTTCCCCCCCTGTGTTTACCCTGTTTCCCCATGTCCGTCTCCGTCCCCATTTTCCCTGTTTTTTTCCCCCATTTTCCCTGTTTTTCCCCGTTTTTTCCCCGGTTTTTGCGTTTACCCTGTTGCCCCGTGTCCGTCTCTGCTCCGCCCTGTTCCCGGTGCCGTCTCTGTCCCCATTTTTCCCCGTTTTTCCCCCATTTTTTCCCCCTGTGTGTGTTTACCCTGTTTCCCCGTGTCCTTTTCTGCTCCGCCCAGTTCCCGGTGCCGTCTCTGTCCCCATTTTTCCCCGTTTTTTCCCCATGTTTTGTTTTTACCCTGTTCCCCCGTGTCCGTCTCTGTTCCGCCGAGTTCCCGGTGCTGTCCCCTCGTTCCCGGTGCTGTCTCTGTCCCCATTTTCCCCATTTTTTCCCCATTTGTTCCCTCTTTTTCCCCGTTTTTTGTGTTTACCCTGTTTCCCTGTGTCTGTCTCCGCTCCGCCCTGTTCCCAGTGCCGTCTCTGTCCCCATTTTCCCCATTTTTTTTCCCCGTTTTTTCCCATTTTTTGTGTTTACCTTGTTCCCCCGTGTCCTCTTCTGCTCCACCTGGTTCCCGGTGCCGTCTCTGTCCCCATTTTCCCCATTTTTCCCCCGTTTTTTCCCCATTTTTTCCCCATGTTTACCCT
Organism: Agelaius phoeniceus; assembly: GCF_051311805.1. Taxonomy (NCBI): domain Eukaryota; kingdom Metazoa; phylum Chordata; class Aves; order Passeriformes; family Icteridae; genus Agelaius; species Agelaius phoeniceus. The sequence continues at coordinate 900,636 of NC_135291.1, read as the reverse complement.
GTTCCCCCGTGTCCGTTTCTGTGTCTGTTTCCCATCCCCATTTTCCCAGTTTTTTCCCCCATTTTCCTCATTTTTCCCCCATTTCCCCCCCATGCTTACCCTGTTTCCCCGTGTCCGTTTCTGCTCCGCACAGTTCACAGTGCCGTCTCCGTCCCCATTTTCCCTGTTTTTTCCCCGTTTTTTCCCCATTTTTTCCCCATTTTTTCCCCATTTTTTCCCCATGCTTACCCTGTTTCCCCGTGTCCGTTTCCGTTCCGCGCGGTTCCCGGTGCCCGGTGCTGTCCCCATTTCCCCCGTTTTTCCCCATTTTTCCCCGTTTTTTCCCCGTTTTTTCCCCGGTTTTTGTGCTTACCCTGTTTCCCCGTGTCCGTTTCCGTTCCGCGCGGTTCCCGGTGCCGTCGCCCCCGCTCCCGGTGCCGCTCCTGGCGCTGTGCGAACCGGGCGATGACGTCGTCCAGCCGGGCCAGGGCCAGGCGCCGGTTCCGCCGCAGCCGCTGCGCCAGCTCGGGGTCCGACAGCGCCGGGTCCGTGCCTGCGTGGGCAGGGGGGAGACAGGGAATCACTGAGTGACCCAAAATCCCTGAATCCCTGAAATCCCTAAATCCTGAAAGCCCAGATTGCCCAAAATCCCCAAATCCCAAAATTCCCAAAATCCCAAATCCTGAAATTCCCAAAAGCCAAAAATCACAGATTTCCCAAAATCCCAAATCCTGAAATTCCCAAAATTCCATCTCCCAAGATCGCCCCAAATTTCCAAATTCCAAATGCTGAAATCCAAAATTCCCAAAATCCCAAAATCCCAAACCCCAAATCCTGAAATCCTCAAAAATCCTCAAATCCCAACCCGCAAAATTCCAAACCCCAAAAAAATCCAAATCAAAATTCCAAACGCCAAAACCCCAAAATCCCAAACCCCAAAATCCCAAACCCCAAAATTCCCATTTCCAGCCCCACCCCTCCCCATTTTCTCACTTTTTTCCCATTTCTCACTTTTTTCCCATTTTCTCCCCTGGTTTTTGCCCCTTCTCCCGTTTTCCCCCATTTTTCATCCCTACCCCCGCATTTTCTCCACCTTCTGCCCCAATTTTCCTCCTTTCAGCCCATTTCCCCCATTTCCCCTCAATTTTCCTCCCATTTCCCATTTCCCTCCCATTTTTTCCCATTTTCCTTCATTTTTTCCCATTTTCCCCCACTTTCCCCATTCCCCCTCTCTTAGCACCCGGTCCCATCCCATTTCCCCTTCCATTTTCCCCCATTTCCCCCAATTTCCCCTCTCATTTTTCCCATTTTCCCCCATTTCCCATTTTCCCCATTTCCCCTCATTTTCCCCATTTTTCCTATTTTTCCTCATTCCCCTCATTTTCCCCAACCTCCTCTCCCATTTCCCCCCATGCCCCTTTCCCATTTTTCCCATTTTTCCCATTGCCCCCACTTCCCTTTTTCTCCATCTTCCCCATTCCCATTTTCCTCTAATTCCCCATTTTTCCCCATTTCCCAGTTTCCCTATTTCCCCTCTCCTTTTCCTCCAATTTCCCATTTTTTCCCCATTTCCCCTCCAATTTTTCCCCATTTTCTCCCCCAATTTTCCCTATTTCCCTCTCCCCCATTTCCTCCATTTCCTCTCCCATTTTTTCCCATTTTTACCCCATTTTCCCCCATTTCCCCCTCGTACCTGGCCTGTACTCATCAGTGAGGTGACTCCTGAAGTTGAACCCCATTTTTTCCCGTTTTTCCCCATTTTCCCCCATTTATTCCCCATTTACCCAGCCTGTACTCATCAGTGAGGTGATTCCCAAAGTTGAACCCCATTTTTTCCCGTTTTTCCCCATTTTCCCCCATTTATTCCCCATTTACCCCAGCCTGTACTCATCAGTGAGTGACCCCTGAAGTTGAACCCCAATTTTTCCCATTTTTACCCCATTTTCACCCTGTTTTTTCTGCATTCCCCATGCATACCCAGCCTGTGTGATGCCTGCCGAAGTTGAACCCCATTTTTTCCCATTTTTACCCCATTTTCCCCCATTTCTCCCCTCTTACCTGGCCTGTACTCATCAGTGAGATGACTCCCAAAGTTGTACCCCACTTTTTCCCCATTTTTCCATTTTAACCCCAATTTTTGCCCGTTATCCAGCCTGCACTCATTGGTGATGTGGCTCCCAAAATTGTACTCTTTTTTTCCCTATTTTTTCCCATTTTAACCGATTTTATCCCATTTTTACCCAAATTTTTGCCCTTTACCTGGCCTGCACTCATTGGTGAGGTGGCTCCCCAAGTTGAACCCATTTTTTCCTGGTTTTACCCCATTTTCACCCAGTTTTTCTGCATTCCCCATGCCATACCCAGCCTGTACTCATCAGTGAGGTGACTCCCAAAGTTGTACCCCAGTTTTTCCCGTTTTTCCCCATTTTTTACCCTGTTTTTACCCCCTTACCTGGCCTGTACTTGTCGGTGAGGTGCCTGCTGAAGCTGTACCCCATTTTTTTGGTGTTTTTACCCCATTTTTCCCCATTTTCACCCCATTTTCCCCCTGTACCTGGCCTGTACTCATCGGTGAGGTGGCTGCCGAAGCTGTACCCCATTTTTTGTTTTTTTACCCCATTTTCCCCCATTTCCCCTGTCTCACCTGGCCTGTACTCGTCGGTGAGGTGCCTCCCAAAGCTGTACCCCATTTTTACCCATTTTTACCCATTTTCCCCCATTATTTCCCCATTTTTACCCATATTTAGCCCCTCACCTGGCCTGTACTCGTCAGTGAGCTGCCTCCCAAAGCTGTACCCCATTTTTCCCCATTTTTTTGTTTTTTTACCCCATTTTCACCCCATTTTTCCCCCCGTACCTGGCCTGTACTCGTCAGTGAGGTGACTCCCGAAGCTGTACCCCATTTTTTGTTTTTTTACCCCATTTTACCCCATTTTCCCCGTCTCACCTGGCCTGTACTCGTCGGTGAGGTGCCTCCCGAAGCTGTACCCCATTTTTTTGGTTTTTTATCCATTTTATCCCATATTTAGCCCCTCACCTGGCCAGTACTCATCGGTGAGGTGCCTGCCGAAGCTGTACCCCATTTTTACCCATTTCTTTGTATTTTCACCCCATTTCCCCCATCTCACCTGGCCGGTACTCGTCGGTGAGGTGGCTGCCGAAGCTGTACCCCATTTTTTTGGTTTTTTACCCCATATTTAGCCCCTCACCTGGCCTGTACTCGTCAGTGAGGTGACTCCCGAAGCTGTACCCCATTTTTTTGGTTTTTTACCCCATTTTATCCCATATTTAGCCCCTCACCTGGCTGTACTCGTCAGTGAGGTGACTCCCGAAGCCGTACCCCATTTTTTTGGTTTTTTACCCCATTTTTAGGCCATATTTAGCCCCTCACCTGGCCGGTACTCGTCGGTGAGGTGACTCCCGAAGCTGTACCCCATTTTTTTGGTTTTTTACCCCATTTTATCCCATATTTAGCCCCTCACCTGGCCGGTACTCATCGGTGAGGTGCCTGCCGAAGCTGTACCCCCATTTTTTGGTTTTTTACCCCATTTTATCCCATATTTAACCCCTCACCTGGCCTGTACTCGTCGGTGAGGTGACTCCCGAAGCCGTACCCCATTTTTTTTGTTTTTTAACCCCATTTTTACCCCATATTTAGCCCCTCACCTGGCCTGTACTCATCGTGAGGTGACTGCTGAAGCTGTACCCCATTTTTTTGGTTTTTTACCCCATTTCTCCCCCCGTACCTGGCCGGTACTCGTCGGTGAGGTGGCTCCCAAAGCTGTACCCCATTTTTACCCATTTTTCCCCCATTTTCACCCCATTTCCCCCATCTCACCTGGCCGGTACTCGTCGGTGAGGTGCCTGCCAAAGCTGTACCCCCATTTTTACCCATTTCTTTGTATTTTCACCCCATTTCCCCCATCTCACCTGGCCGGTACTCGTCGGTGAGGTGACTCCCGAAGTTGTAGACGAGGTCGAGGTGGCGCCGCTCCTGCAGGCGGTTCCCCACCTCCCTGAAGGCCTCCTGGGCCATGTTCTCCATCTGCCGCCGGCCCAGCCCCAGGCGGTGCCGCGCGCTGGCGCCGCGGATCTCGCGCAGGATGTCCGAGTAGTCGGGGAAGGCGTCGGGCCGGTTGATGAAGCGCTCGATGCTGCGGTTCACCTCGGGGTAGCGCGTGCCCCGGAAGCGGATCCGCTGCTCCAGCACCCTGCCCGTCAGGCTGCTGCAGTCCTTGAGCTGGCACAGGCGGCGGAAGATCCTCATCATCCTCCTCTTGAGGCGGTTCTCCTGCAGGTACGGCGAGTCGGCGCTGTCCAGCTCGGCCAGGTCCAGCTCGCGCTCCTGCAGCCGCCGGATCTCGCCCGCGTAGACGCGCAGCAGGTGCTCCAGGTGCCGGATCTGCCGCCGCGAGCCGCCCGCGCGACGGCCCCCGCCGGGCTCCGGCTGCTGGGACTGGGCGCCGGGGTGCTGGGACTGGGCGCCGGGGTGCTGGGACTGGGTGCTGGGGTGCTGGGATGGAGCGCTGGGGTACTGGGATGGAGTGTTGGGGTACTGGGATGGAGCGTTGGGGTGCTGGGATGGAGCATTGGGATGCTGGGATGGAGCGCTGGGATGCTGGGATTGGGTGCTGGGATACTGGGATGGAGCATTGGGGTGCTGGGATGGAGCATTGGGATTGCTGGGTGCACCCTCGGGACACTGGGATGGGGCACTGGGATTGCTGGGTGGACCCCCAGGATACTGGGATGGACCCCCAGGATACTGGGAAGAAGCATTGGGACACTGGGAGGAGGCGCTGGGATGCTGGGATGAGGCACTGGGATGCTGGGATGAATTGCTGGGATTGGCGGATAAAGCGCCGGGATGCTGGGAGGAGGTTTTGGGATACTGGGATGAGGCGCTGGAGCACCAGGATGAACCATTGGGATACTGGGAGGGAGCACTGGGATCGCTGGAGGAAGCGCTGGGGCACTGGGATGGGGCACTGGGACACTGGGATGGGGCACTGGGACACTGGGATGGACCCCCAGGACACTGGGAGGGATCCCCAGCCGGACACTGGGATGAACTGGGGGCGCACTGGGATGGCTCAGCTCCCTCGAGGGTGCTGGGACGAGCCGGGCGGGCACGGGGATGAACTGGGCGGGTTCTGGAAGGTTCCATCAGGGTGCTGGGGCGCCCCCTGGGGACACTGGGCTGAGCAATGGGGACACTGGGCTGAGCAATGGGGACTCTGGAAGGTTCCATGGGGACAGGGGCGGGCGCCGGGCAGGGCGCGCAGGGGCAGGCGGCGGCGCAGCGCCCGCGCCTTGAGCACGGTGCAGAGCTCGTTGATGTACACGTAGACCTTGCGGCGCCGGCCCCGCACGCGCCGCAGCAGCCGCCCCAGAATGTTCCGGAACTCGGCCGAGCCCCGGAAGTCGGGGTGGGCGCGCAGGTGGCGCGAGCTCAGGAAGGGCAGCACCTCGGGGTGCTCCTGCGTCAGCGGCGCGCACTACGGACAGGAACTGCGAGAGAGCAGAGAGGAGAGCACCTGAACACACCTGGGCACAGCTGGGGTACACCTGGGGTACACCTGGGCACACCCAGGGTACACCTGAGCACACCTGGGCACACCTGGGCACACCTGGGGTACACCTGAGCACACCTGGGCACACCTGGGGTACACCTGAGCACACCTGGGCACACCCGGGGTACACCTGAGCACACCTGGGCACACCTGGGCACACCCGGGGTACACCTGAGCACACCTGGGCACACCCAGGGTACACCTGAGCACAACCCGGGGTACACCCGGAACACACCTGGGACACGCCCAAACACCTGGGACACCCTGGACACACCTGCACATATCCAGAACACACCTGGGCACACCTGGGAGCACTTTGAACACCCCCAGGATACACCTGGGACACACCTGGGAGACCCTGGACACACCCAAACACACCTGGATACAGGTTGGACACAGCTGGGCACAGCTGGACACACCTGGGACACACCTGGGACACACCCAGGGCACACCTGAACACACCTGGGATTGCTTCCCACACACCCAGGGCACAGCTGGGCCCACTCTGGACACACCCGGATGTACCTGGACACACCTGGGACACACCCAGGACACACGTGGGGCACACCTGGGGCACACCTGGGAACAGCCAGGCACACCTGGGACACACCCACACACATTTGAGACCACACCTGGGCTCACCTGAGCACACCCAGGCACACCTGAGACCACACCTGGAACACACCTGAGACCACTTGGGCCCACCTGAGACCACAGCTGGGCACACCCTGACACACCTGAGCCAACCATGGGCACACCTGAGAGAGCACCTGGGCACACCTGGGCACATCTGAGTCACACCTGGGCACACCCAGACACACCTGAGCCAGCCATGGGCACGCCTGAGAGAGCACCTGGGACACACCTGGGCCCACTCTGGGCACACCTGAGCCAACCATGGGCACACCTGAAACCGCACCCTGGACCACACCCATAAATCTGGGGGCACTTTGGCCACACCCAAACACTCCTGGGCACACCCAGACACACCTGAGACCACACCCAGATACACCTGAGACCACACCCTGACACACCTGGGAGCACTTTGGCCACACCTACGGCCACACCCCCCAATCACCTGGGCACACCTGGGACCACTGAGGCCACATCCCCATTCACCTGGACACACCTGGGACACACCTGGGACACGCCCACACCCCACCTGAGACCACACCCAGACACAGCTGGGCACATCCGGGACCACTTTGGCCACACCCCCACACACCTGGGCACACCTGGCCACACCCAGGACCACACCCACACACCTGGGTCACACCTGAGCACACCCAGGACCACACCCACACACCTGAGACCGCTTTGGCCACACCTCAGACCACACCCAGACACACCTGGGCCACACCCAGGACGACACCCACACACCTGGGTCACACCTGAGCACACCCAGGCACACCTGAGACCACACCCAGCCACACCTGGGCCACGCCCCCCAGCCGTTGCCCGCCCCCTTTGCTCACCTGCTGGAAGAGCCGCTCGTTCTCCTCCCAGAAGGCCCCGCCCCTCCGCCCCCAGCCCCGTTCGGGGGGGGCGTGGCCATGCCGGGCGGTGGGGGAGGGGCTGGACTTGGGGCGGGGCTTGGGGAAGGGGAGGGGCCTGGCGGGGAGGGGGCGGGGCCTCGCTCCTCCTCGTCGTCATCCAGGACAATGATTGGCTGAGGGGGCGCGGCCATGGCGGGGAGAGGGGCGTGGTCAGCGGGGGGGCCTGGGGGGAGGGAGGGGCGGGGTCAGCACAGGGACCCTAAAAATCACCCAAAATTCCTCTCCCCACCCCAAAATCGCCCAAAATTCCCCTCCCCCACTCCAGATCCCCCCAAATTCCCCTCCCCCACCCCAAAATTCCCCTCCCCCACCCCTCAGAGTTCCCCTCCCCCCCCTTCCCAAACTCTGCCCCTCCCCCACCCGCACCCCAAAATTCCCCTCCGGCCCCAACTTCCGCCTTCCCCTCCCCCACCCTGCTCCCCTCGCCTCCCCCCGATTCCGCCGCCCCTCCCCCTCCCCTCATCCCTCAGGGCCCCCCCAAAAATCTCAAAAATCCCCAAAATTGCCCCAAATTCCCCTCAGCCCGCCCGGCCTCCCCTCCCCCTCTCAGCCCCTCCCCGCGCTCCCCCTCTCGCCCCTCCCCTCCCGTGCCCCCCGCCCTCCCCCTCCCCCTTCCCGCCGCTTCTCCCCGCTCCGGGACCCCCCGAATTTGCCCAAATTTCGCCGAATTCGCCCCAAAACCCCCCCCGGTTCCCCCACTCCCCTCACGGCTTTGGCCCCGCCCCCTCCCGCGCAGACCCCGCCCTCAGCCCCGCCCCCCGGGCAGGCCCCGCCCCCCCCGCGCTCACCGGGCCCGCGCGGCTCCGCCGGCGCCGCCGCCACCGAGCGGCCGCGGCCGCGCACTGCGCAGGACCGGAAGTGCCGCCCCGCGCCGGCCCGGCGGAGCGGGCGCCGCCATGACACCGTACAAAGAAAGGGGCGTGGTCACCCCCGCCTGCCAATCGCGGCGCGCCGCCTCATCCGGGGATCCGCGCCGCCGAGCCGGGCGCCGCCATCTTAACGTGAGGCGCGGCCCGAGACCCCGCCCCTTTAACCCCGTTGTTGCCGCGCGGCTTCCCGGGCTGTTCGCGGCGCTCTCCTTGCCGCTGCCGGGGCCGGGGAGCAGCCGCTGCTGCCGCGCCATGGCCGGGACCCGCCGGGGAGGCGGAGCCGCGCAGGCGCGGAGGTGAAGCACAAGATGGCGGCGGTACGGCGGCCGCGAGGAGCCCCGCCCCGTAAAGCGAAGGCGCAGCAAGATGGCGGCCGGCAGGTGCCGTACGGGCTCAGCCAATCAGAGCGCGGCGTTCCGCCAGCAGGGCGGCGCCATTACTGTTAAACACGTGACAGCGGCAGCCAATCAGCTCCGTGGAAATGTGAATCTTTATTGGTTGATGCGTTAAAAAGGCGGAAAAGAGATTGCGTCACTTCCGGTTGGCCTGGGCGGTGCCAATCATGCACTCGTTCACCTGGGGGGAAGGGGCGGGGTTGTAGCCAGGGACACAAAAACCCCAAAATCAGCCCCAAAACCGCCCAGGGAACCCCAAAACCACCCTTAAAACCCCAAAATCTGCTCAAAAACACCGGAACCCCAAAAATCATCCCCAAACACCCCAAAATCTGCCCAAAACCCACCTGAGAACCCTAAAACCACCCCAAAACCCCCCAAATCTGCCTAAAACCTGCCCAGGGAACCCCAAAATGACCCCCAAAACCCCCAAATGACCCCAAAATCACCCCCACATCAGCCCAAGCACACCCAGGAGCCCCAAAATGACCCCAAAACCTTTGCAGAACCCCAAATCCTCCAGAATTCCCCGAAGTTCCCCCCAAAAATCCCCCAAAACTCCCCCTGGGACTCCCCAAAAATCCCCCCCAGGGACCCCCCAAATTCCCTTGGAACCCCCAAAAATCCCATTGGGACCCCCCAAAATCCCCAGGACCCCCCCAAAATCCCATTGGGACCCCCCCCCAGGACCCCCAAATTCCCCCAGGACCCCCCAAATCCCCCCTTTTTCCCCACCTTGCTGGCGAAGCGCAGCGAATTCAGCGACTCCGCAAAGTTCTCCTCCAGGGGGGAGATGGTCACAATCATCAGCCTGGAAATGGGGGAAAATGGGGTCAAACACCCAAAAAGAACCCCAAAATAATCCCAAAAATAACCTCAAAACAGCCCCAAAAAACCGGACAAAAAATCCCAAAAAAAATCCCCCAAAAAATGTCCCCAAATTCTCCTCCAGGGGGGAAATGGTCACAATCATCAGCCTGGAAATAGGGGGGAAAATGGGGTCAAACACCCCAAAAATAACCCCAAAAATAACCTAAAAATAACCTCAAAACAGCCCCAAAAAATCTCCCAAAATAGCCTAAAAACCCCACAAAAAATCCCAAAAAATCCCCCGAGAAATGACCCCAAATTCTCCTCCAGGGGGGAGATGGACACAATCATCAGCCTGGAAATGGGGGGAAAGGGGGTCAAACACCCCAAAAATAACCCCCAAAATAACCCAAAATAACCTCAAAACAGCCCCAAAAAATCTCCCAAAATAGCCTAAAAACCCCACAAAAAATCCCCAAAAAATCCCCCGAGAAATGACCCCAAATTCTCCTCAGGGGGGAGATGGACACAATCATCAGCCTGGGAATAGGGGAAAATGGGGTCAAACACCCCAAAAAGAACCCCAAAAATAACCCCAAAAGAACCCAAAATAACCCAAAAAGAGCCCCAAAAAAACCTAAAAAAACCCACAAAAAATCCAAAAAAATCCCCCAAAAGATCCCCCAAATTCTCCTTCAGGGGGGAGATGGTCACAATCATCAGCCTGGAAATGGGGGAAAATGGGGTCAAACACCCCAAAAATAACCCCAAAATCCCCCCCCAAAATAACTCAAAAACAGCCCCAAAAAACCGGACAAAAAATCCCAAAAAAATCCCCCAAAAAATGTCCCCAAATTCTCCTCCAGGGGGGAAATGGTCACAATCATCAGCTGGAAATAGGGGGGAAAATGGGGTCAAACACCCAAAAATAACCCCAAAATAACCCCAAAAATAACCCCAAAAAGAGCCCCAAAATAACCTAAAAATAACCTCAAAACAGCCCCAAAAAATCTCCCAAAATAGCCTAAAAACCCCCACAAAAAATCTCCAAAAAATCCCCCGAGAAATGACCCCAAATTCTCCTCCAGGGGGGAGATGGGCACAATGATCAGCCTGGAAATGGGGGAAATGGGGTAAAACACCCCAAAAAATAACCCCAAAAGAATCCCAAAAATAACCCCAAAAGAACCCCAAAATAACCCCAAAAAGAGCCCCAAAAAAACCTAAAAAAACCCACAAAAAATCCCAAAAAAATCCCCAAAAGATCCCCCAAATTCTCCTCCAGGGGGAGATGGTCACAATCATCAGCCTGGAAATGGGGGAAAATGGGGTTAAACACCCCAAAAATAACCCAAAAGAACCTCAACATCCCTAGAAGGAATCCCCAAAAATCCCCCAAAAATCTCCCCAAAATAACCTCAAATAGCCCCAAAAAATAATCCCAAAAAACAAAAAAATCTCCCCAAAATAACCTAAAAAACCCTGAGAAAAAATCCCCCCAAAAATCCCCTCAAAAAACCCTGAAAAAACCCCAAAACCCTGAGAGAAAAAAAAACCAAAATCTCCCCCAAAAAACCCAAAAACCCTGAGAAAAAAGAAAACCCCAAAATCGCCCCAAAAAAACCCACAACCCTGAGAAAAAAAAACAAACCCCAAAATCGCCCCAAAAAAACCCAAAAACCCCAAGAAAAAGAAACTCCAAATCCCCCCAAAAAACCCTGAAAAAAACCCAAAACCCCCGAGAAAAAGAAACCCCAAAATCTCCCCAAAAACCCCAAATCCCCCCCCCAAAACCCCAAATCCCCCCCAAAACCCCAAAATCCCCCCCAAAAACCCCGAAAAAATCCCAAAAACCCCAAAATCTTCCTCAAAAACCCCAAATCCCCCCAAAACTCCCCAGATTTGGGGGTTCAAGGGAGATTTTTGGGCATTTTTGGGGGAATTTTGGGGTTCAGGAGGGAGATTTGGGGTTTTGGGGATTTTGGGGGAATTTGGGGGAATTTGGGGATTTCTGGGAATTTTGGGTTCCCAGGGGATTTAGGGGAGAAATTTTGGGATTTGGGGAAATTTGGAGGGAATTTGGAGAAAATTTTGGGTTCAGAAGGGAAATTTGAGAGGTTTTGGGGAAATTTTTGGGTTCAGGTGAGATTTGGGGGAATTTGGGGGAAATTTGGGATTTTTTTTGATTTTGGGGGGATTTTTTGGGAAATTTGGGAATTTTGGGGGGGATTTTTTTGGAAATTTGGGAATTCTGGAGGGGATTTGGGGAAATTCTGGATTCTGAGGGATTTGGGGGAAAAATTGGGGGATTTAGGGGATTTTAGGGGATTTAGGGGAAGTTTTGGGGGTTCAGGGGGAATTTGGGGAAATTTGGGGGATTTGAGGTGCAGGAGGGAATTTGGGGGAATTTTGGGAATTCTGGGGGATTTTGGGTTTCTGGGGGGAATTTTTGGGAATTTTGGGGGATTTGGGGTTTTCTGGGGGATTTTTTTTGAAATTTGGGAATTCTGGAGGGGATTTGGGGGAATTGTGGATTCTGAGGGGATTTTGGGGAAAATTTGGGGAAAATTTGGGGAATTTGAAGTTTCCAAGGGGGAATTTTGGAAGTTTGGGGGTTCAGGAGAGATTTGGGGGAATTTGGGGGAAATTTTGGGGTTTCAGGGGGAATTTTGGGATCACAGGGGAAATTTGGGTGAATTTTGGGATTTTTTTGGGATTTTGGGGGGATTTTTTTGGGAAATTTGGAATTCTGGAGGGGATTTGGGGAATTGTGGATTCTGAGGGAAATTTTGGGGGAAAATTTGGGGGAATTTTGGAGAATTTGAAGTTTCCAAGGGGCAATTTTGGGGGAAATTTGGGATTTTGGAATTCTGGAGGGGATTTGGGGAAATCTGGGGGAGTTTTTTTGAAATTTGGGAATTCCAGGGAGATTTGGGGTGAAAATTGGAAATTCTGGGGGTTCCTAAGGGGGATTTGGGGTTTGGGTGGGATTTATGGGGTTTTTGTGGATTTGGGGAATTTGGGGTGGATTTGGGATGGATTTTATGGGGTTTTTATAGATTTTTATGGGACTTATGGGGTTTTTGTGGGGTTTTGGAAATTGGGATGATTTAGGATGGATTTTATAGGATTTTTATGGGGATTTATGGGATTTTGAGAATTTGGATGGATTTGGGATGGATTTTATGGGGTTTTTTATGGGATTTTAATGGGATTTATGGGGTTTTTGTGGGGTTTTGGAAATTTGGATGGATTTTATGGGATTGATGGGGTTTTTATGGAGTTTGGGGAATTTGGATGGATTTGGGATGGATTTTATAGGATTTTTATGGGGTTTTATGGGATTTAAGGGGGTTTTTGTGGGGTTTGGGGAATTTGGATTGGTTTTGTGTGGTTTTTATGGGGTTTATGCGATTTTTATGGGTTTTGGGAATTTGGATGATTTAGGATGGATTTATGGGGTTTTTATGGGGTTTTTTTGGGGTTTTTATGGGGTTTCCCTCACTCACACTTTGCCATGCCCTCCCAGGCAGTTCTGCAGCAGAAATGTCAGTTTGGGATGGGTTTTTTGGGGTTTTTTGGGGTTTTTATGGGATTTTTATGGGATTTTGGGAATTTGGATGATTTAGGATGGATTTATGGGGTTTTTATGGGGTTTTTATGGGGTTTTTTTGGGGTTTTTATGGGGTTTCTCTCACTCACACTTTGGCGTGTCCCCCCAGGCAGTTCTGTAGCAGCAATGTCAGTTTGGGATGGGTTTTTTGGGGTTTTTATGGGGTTTTTATGGGATTTTGAGAATTTGGATGGATTTGCAGTAGATTTATGGGTTTTTTTGGGGTTTTTATGGTGTTTTTATGGGTTTTCCCTCACTCACACTTTGGCATGGCCTCCCAGGCAGTTCTGCAGCAGCAATGTCAGTTTGGGATGGGTTTGGGATGGATTTTTTGGGGGTTTTTGGGATTTTCCCTCACTCACACTTTGGCATGCCCTCCCAGGCAGTTCTGCAGCAGAAATGTCAGTTTGGGATGGATTTTTGGGGTGGTTTTTTGGGTTTTTCCTCACTCACACTTTGGCATGCCCTCCCAGGCAGTTCTGCAGCAGAAATGTCAGTTTGGGATGGGTTTGGGATGGATTTTTTGGGGTTTTTATGGGATTTTCCCTCACTCACACTTTAGCATGGCCCCCCAGGCAGTTCTGTAGCAGAAATGTCAGTTTGGGATGGATTTTTATGGGGTTTTTATGGGGTTTTTTGGGTTTTTCCCTCACTCACACTTTGGCATGCCCTCCCAGGCAGTTCTGCAGCAGAAATGTCAGTTTGGGATGGGTTTTTTGGGGGTTTTTATGGGTTTTTTTGGGATTTTCCCTCACTCACACTTTGGCATGCCCTCCCAGGCAGTTCTGCAGCAGAAATGTCAGTTTGGGATGGATTTTTTGGGGGTTTTTGGGGTGGTTTTTTGGGTTTTTCCCTCACTCACACTTTGGCATGCCCTCCCAGGCAGTTCTGCAGCAGAAATGTCAGTTTGGGATGGGTTTGGGATGGATTTTTTGGGGTTTTTATGGGGTTTTTCCCTCACTCACACTTTAGCATGCCCTCCCAGGCAGTTCTGCAGCAGAAATGTCAGTTTGGGATGGGTTTTTATGGGGTGTTTTTATGGGATTTTCCCTCACTCACACTTTGGCATGCCCTCCCAGGCAGTTCTGTAGCAGAAATGTCAGTTTGCTGTTCCGGTACGGGACGTGCGACTCCTGGGGGATTTGGGGAATTTCAGGAATTTTGGGGGGATCCCAAACCCCAAATCCTCCCCCAAACCCCAAATCTTGGGCTCCCCAATCCCATTTTCCCTCTCCCATCCCATTTTCCCCACCCCAATCCCACATTTTCCTGATTTATCCCATTTTCCCATCTCCAATCCCATTTAACCCATCCCAGTCCCCATTTTCCCCTTTTTTATCCCATTTTTCCCAATTCCCATTTTTTTATCCTATTTTTAATCCCATTTTCTCCGCCTTAATCCAAATTTTCCATCCCATTTTCCCCACCCCAATTCCCATTTTCCCTGGTTTTTAGCCCATTTCCCACCCCAATCCCACTTTTCCCTCTCCCATCCCATTTTCCCCACCCTAATCCCACATTTTCCTGATTTATCCCATTTTCCCATCTCCAATCCCATTTAACCCATCTCAGTCCCCATTTTCCAGTTTTTTAATCCCATTTTCCCACCCCAATTCCCATTTTCCATCCTGTTTTTCCCATTCCCACCCCAATTCCCATTTTCTTATTTTTTTCCCATTTTTATCCCATTTTCCCACCCCAATTCCCATTTTCCCACCCCAATTCCCATTTTCCATCCGATTTTTCCCATTCCCACCCCAATTCCCATTTTCCCATTTTTTCTCCCATTTTACCCATCCCAGTCCCCATTTTCCCCTTTTTTAACCAATTTTTCCCCATTTCCCATTTTCCATCCCATTTTTCCACCCTGATTCCCATTTTTATCCCATTTTCCCACCCCAATTCTCATTTCCCATTCTGTTTTTCCCATTCCCATTTTTCCTATATCCCACATTTTCCATTCCACTTTTCCCACCCCAATTCCCATTTTCCCATTTTCTATCCCATTTTCCCCAATTCCCATTTTCCCACCCCAATTCTCATTTTCCTGGTTTTTTATCCCATTTTTCGTACCCCGATTCTCATTTTTTAATCCCATTTTTCCCACCCCAATTTCCATTTTCTATCCTGTTTTTCCCATTCCCATTCCCCATTTTCCAATCCCAATTCCCATTTTCCCGTTTTTATCCCATTTTCCCCATCCCAATTCCCATTTTCCCATTTTTATCCCATTTTCCAATCCAAATTCCCATTTTCCCATTTTTCATCCCATTTTCCAATCCCAATCCCCATTTTCCCATTTTTTATCCCATTTTCCCCCAATTTCCCCCCTCCCATCCCACTTCCCCCATCCCAATTCCATTTTTCCATCCCAATTCCCACTTCCCTGTTCCCAGTCCCCCCAAAATCCCATAAAAATCCCCCAAACCCCACAATGACCCCATAAATCCCACAATAACCCCATAAAGAATTCTGGAAACCCCAAATTTCTCTTTTTTCACCCCAAACCTTGCAGAGGCTGGAGCTGATGGATTCCCCATTCCCCCATTCCCAAACCCCACAAATCCCATAAAAATCCCATAAATCCATAAAAAAAAACCCTAAATCCCATAAAGAATCCCATAAATCCCACAATAACCCCATAAATATTTTTGGAAATCCCAAAATCTGGATTTTTCACCCCAAACCTTGCAGAAGCTGGAGCTGATGGATTCCCCGGTTCCCCTTTCCCAAACCCAAAAAATCCCATAAAAATCCCATAAATCCCCCCAAAATCCCATAAAAAACCCCCAAAATCCCATAAAAATCCTCCAAACCCCACAATAACCCCATAAATATTTTTGGAAATCCCCAAATTTGGAGTTTTTCACCCCAAACCTTGCAGAGGGCTCAGAGGCTGGAGCTGAGGGATTCCCCAGTTCCCCATTCCCAAACCCCACAAATCCCATAAAAATCCCAAAAATAATCCCAAAAATCCCATCAATAATCCCCTAAACCCCACAATAACCCCATAAATGACCCCATCAATGACCCAAAATCGGGGTTTTTAGCCCCAAACCTTGTTGCAGAGGGCGCTGATGACCAGCCCAGGGTGCTCAGGATGGGGTTGATGCATTCCCCATTCCCCATTCCCATTCCCCATTCCCCATTCCCCATTCCCCATTCCCATTCCCCATTCCCCATTCCCATTCCCATTCCCATTCCCCATTCCCCATTCCCATTCCCATTCCCATTCCCCATTCCCTGTTCCCAAACCCCACAAACACCCCATAAACCCCACAATGACCCCATCAATGACCCAAAATTCCCATTTTTAGCCCCAAACCTTGTTGCAGAGGGCGCTGATGCCCAGCCCAGGGCGCTCAGGCTGGGGTTGATGGATTCCTCATTCCTCATTCCCCATTCCCCATTCCCCATTCCCATTCCCATTCCCATTCCCCATTCCCTGTTCCCATTCCCATTCCCATTCCCCATTCCCATTCCCATTCCCCATTCCCATTCCCCATTCCCATTCCCCATTCCCATTCCCATTCCCATTCCCATTCCCCATTCCCATTCCCCATTCCCATTCCCATTCCCCATTCCCATTCCCCATTCCCATTCCCATTCCCCATTCCCCATTCCCATTCCCCATTCCCTGTTCCCCATTCCCATTCCCATTCCCATTCCCATTCCCCATTCCCACTCCCATTCCCCATTCCCATTCCCCATTCCCTGTTCCCCATTCCCATTCCCATTCCCCATTCCCATTCCCCATTCCCATTCCCATTCCCCATTCCCCATTCCCATTCCCATTCCCATTCCCCTTCCCCATTCCCATTCCCCATTCCCCATTCCCATTCCCCATTCCCCATTCCCATTCCCATTCCCCATTCCCCATTTCCTGTTCCCATTCCCATTCCCCATTCCCATTCCCCATTCCCCATTCCCCATTCCCATTCCCATTCCCATTCCCCATTCCCTGTTCCCATTCCCCATTCCCCATTCCCCATCCCCATTCCCCATTCCCCATTCCCATTCCCCATTCCCCATTCCCCATTCCCATTCCCCATTCCCATTCCCCATTCCCCATTCCCATTCCCCATTCCCATTCCCCATTCCCCATTCCCCATTCCCCATTCCCATTCCCCATTCCCCGTTCCCTGTTCCCTGTTCCCATTCCCATTCCCCAACCCCACAAACCCCACAAACCCCACAATGACCCCATAAATGACCCAAAATTCCCATTTTTTGCCCCAAACCTTGTTGCAGAGGGCGCTGATGCCCAGCCCAGGGCGCTCAGGCTGGAGCTGATGGATTCCCCATTCCCCATTCCCCATTCCCTGTTCCCAAACCCCACAAACCCCACAAAAACCCCACAAACCCCACAATAACTCCATAAATAACCCATAAATGACCCAAAATTGGGGTTTTTAGCCCCAAACCTTGTTGCAGAGGGTGCTGATGCCCAGCCCAGGGTGCTCAGGATGGGGTTGATGCATTCCCCATTCCCCATTCCCATTCCCCATTCCCCATTCCCCATTCCCATTTCCCTGTTCCCTGTTCCCATTTCCCTGTTCCCAAACCCCATAAAGCCCACAATAACCCCATAAAGCCCACAATAACCCCACAAACCCCACAAAAACCCCATAAATGACCCATAAATGACCCCATCAATGACCCAAAATTCCCATTTTTTGCCCCAAACCTTGTTGCAGAGGGCGCTGATGACCAGCCCCAGGGCGCTCAGGCTGGGGTTGATGCATTCCCCATTCCCAATTCCCCATTCCCCATTCCCCATTCCCCATTCCCCATTCCCCATTCCCCATTCCCTGTTCCCAAACCCCACAAACCCCACAAAAACCCCACAAACCCCACAAAAACCCCATAAATAACCCATAAATGACCCCATAAGTGACCCAAAAAGGGGGTTTTTAGCCCCAAACCTTGTTGCAGAGGGCGCTGATGCCCAGTCCCAGGGCACTGAGGCTGGGGTTGATGCATTCCCCATTCCCCATTCCCCATTCCCCGTTCCCATTTCCCTGTTCCCAAACCCCATAAACCCCACAATGACCCCATAAATGACCCAAAATTCCCATTTTTAGCCCCAAACCTTGTTGCAGAGGGCGCTGATGACCAGCCCCAGGGCGCTCAGGCTGGAGTTGATGCTCTGGGTCTCCCTGAGCCGGTTCCCAACCGACCCCGACTTCTCCAAACGCTCGGAACCGGCCAGGTCCACCAGGGTGAGAGAGGCTGGGAATGAACGGGGAAAAATGGGGGAAAAATGGGGAAAAATGGGGGAAATAATGGGGGAATAATGGGGAAATAATGGGGGAATGATGGGGAAATAATGAGGAAAAAATGGGGGAAAAATGGGGGAAATGGTGGGGGAATAATGGGGAAATAATGGGGGAATAATGGAGGAAATAATGGGGGAAGATTGGGGAATAATGGGGGAAATATAGGGGGGAAAATGGGGGAATAATGGGGGAAAATTGGGGAAATAATGGGGGAACATGGGGGAATAATGGGGGAATGATGGGGAAATAATGGGGGAAAACTGGGGGGAAATGGGGGAATAATGAGGAAATAATGGGGAAATAATGGGGGAAAATGGGGGAATAATGGGGGAAATAATGGGGGAAATAATGGGGGAATAATGGGGAATAATGGGGAAATAATGGGGGAATAATGGGGGAATAATGGGGGAATGATGGGGAAAATAATGGGGGAATAATGGGGGAATAATGGGGGAATGATGGGGAAAATAATGGGGGAATAATGGGGGGAAATTGAGGAAATAATGGGGGAATAATGGGGGGAAATGGGGAAAAATGGGAAAATAATGGGGGGAAAATGGGGGAATTGGGGAAATAATGGGGGAATAATGGGCAATTATAACAGGAAATAATTGGAAAAAAATGGTAATTATAACAGGAAAAATGGGGGAATAAAGGGAAAAATCGGGGGAAATATAATGGGGAATAATGGGGGGAAATAGGAAAGAATGGGGGAATAATGGTGGGGAATGATGGGGTGATAATGGGGAAAATTGGGGAGGAAAGGTGGAAAACTGGGGAATAGCTGGAAAATTGGGGGGAAAGGGGGGAAATTCAGGAATTCTGTGGGGATTTTGGGGATTTGGGGATTTGCTGGGGCTCTCACAGGCGCAGCGCAGGTCCCGGGCTGGGAAAAGTGGGGTAAAAGCTGGAAAATTGGGGGTTAAGGGGGGAAATTCAGGAATTCCATGGGGATTTTGGGGATTTTGGGGATTTGCTGGGGCTCTCACAGGCGCAGCGCAGGTCCCGGGCTGCGTGGTGGCCCTGGATGCGCAGCTGGAACACGGAGTGGGAGCGGGACGAGCGCTCATTGAGCCCCGTGCGGGCAACGGAGCGCTGGGAACCGGCACGGAGCAACAGCTCCAGAACCTGGGGGGAAATAATGGGGGAAAATAATGGGGAATTAATGGGGAATAATGGGGGAATGATGGGGGATTAATGGGGGAATGATGGGGGAATAATGGGGAATGATGGGGGAATAATGGGGGAATAATGGGGGAATAATGGGGGAAATTATGGGGGAAAATAATGGGGGAATGATGGGGGAAATAATGGGGGAATGATGGGGGAATGATGGGGAAATGATGGGGAATGATGGGGGAATGATGGGGGAAATAATGGGGAATAATGGGGAATAATGGGGGAATAATGGGGGAAATGATGGGGGAATGATGGGGGAATAATGGGGGAATAATGGGGGGAAATTGGGGGAATGATGGGGAATAATGGGTGAATAATGGGGGAATGATGGGGAATGATGGGGGAATGATGGGGAATGATGGGGGAAATAATGGGGAATAATGGGGAATAATGGGGGAAATGATGGGGGAATGATGGAATAATGGGGGAATAATGGGGGGAAATTGGGGGAATGATGGGGAATAATGGGTGAATAATGGGGGAATAATGGGGAATGATGGGGGAATGATGGGGGAATAATGGGGAAATAATGGGGGAAATGATGGGGAATAATGGAGGAATAATGGGGAATAATGGGGGAATGATGGGGGAATGATGGGGAATGATGGGGGAATAATGGGGGAAAACCCTTCTGAAATGCCCCATTTTTCCCCTTAAACCCCCAAATTTCCCCTAAAACCCCCAAATTTCCCCAGAATTCCCGGTTCCCCACCTGCTCCTCGCTCTCCACGGGCACCCAGGTGAGGTTGGGCACGTGCAGCTCCACATTCCCCACTCAGAAAGGCCAAATTTCCTCATAAAACCCCTCTGAAATTCCCGATTTTTCCCCAAAACCCCCAAATCTCCCCCCAGTGCCCAATCCCCACCTGCTCCTCGCTCTCCACGGGTACCCAGGTGAGGTTGGGCACATGCAGCTCCACATTCCCCATTTAGAACCCCCAAATTTCTCCCCAGAATTCCCGGTTCCCCACCTGCTCCTCGCTCTCCACGGGCACCCAGGTGAGGTTGGGCACGTGCAGCTCCACATTCCCCATTTAGAATCCCCAGAATTCCCAGTTCCCCACCTGCTCCTCGCTCTCCACAGGTACCCAGGTGAGGTTGGGCACCTGCAGCTCCACATTCCCCATTTAGAACCCCCAGAATTCCCGGTTCCCCACCTGCTCCTCACTCTCCACAGGCACCCAGGTGAGGTTGGGCACGTGCAGCTCCACATTCCCCCCTCAGAATCCCCAAATCCTGGTTCCCCACCTGCTCCTCGCTCTCCACAGGTACCCAGGTGAGGTTGGGCACCTGCAGCTCCACATTCCCCATTTAGAATCCCCAAATCTCCTCAGAATTCCCAGTTCCCCACCTGCTCCTCGCTCTCCACGGGTACCCAGGTGAGGTTGGGCACGTGCAGCTCCACATTCCCCATTTAGAACCCCCAGAATTCCCAGTTCCCCACCTGCTCCTCGCTCTCCACAGGCACCCAGGTGAGGTTGGGCACGTGCAGCTCCACATTCTCCCCTCAAACCCCCACATTTCCCCAGAATTCCCGGTTCCCCACCTGCTCCTCGCTCTCCACAGGTACCCAGGTGAGGTTGGGCACGTGCAGCTCCACATTTCCCACTCACAATGCCCCAATTTCCCCCTAAAACCCCCAACTTTTCACCTAAAACCCCCAAATTTTCACCTCAACCCCCCAAATTTTCACCTAGAACCCCCAAATTTCCCCAAATCCTTGCTCCCCACCTGCTCCTCGCTCTCCACAGGCACCCAGGTCAGGTTGGGCACGTGCAGCTCCACATTCCCCCCTCAGAATCCCCAAATCCTGGTTCCCCACCTGCTCCTCGCTCTCCACAGGTACCCAGGTGAGGTTGGGCACCTGCAGCTCCACATTCCCCACCCTGAATCCCCAAATCTCCCCAGAATTCCCGGTTCCCCACCTGCTCCTCGCTCTCCACAGGTACCCAGGTCAGGTTGGAGACGTGCAGCTCCACATTCCCCATTTAGAACCCCCAGAATTCCCGGTTCCCCACCTGCTCCTCGCTCTCCACAGGTACCCAGGTCAGGTTGGGCACGTGCAGCTCCACATTCCCCACCCTGAATCCCACATTTCCCCAGAATTCCCAGTTCCCCACCTGCTCCTCGCTCTCCACGGGTACCCAGGTGAGGTTGGGCACCTGCAGCTCCACATTCCCCACCCTGAATCCCCAAATCTCCCCAGAATTCCCGGTTCCCCACCTGCTCCTCGCTCTCCACGGGCACCCAGGTCAGGTTGGGCACGTGCAGCTCCACATTCCCCATTTAGAACCCCCAGAATTCCCGGTTCCCCACCTGCTCCTCACTCTCCACAGGTACCCAGGTGAGGTTGGGCACGTGCAGCTCGTCGCTGTCGGGGGCCAGCCTGCGGATCTCCAGCTCGGAGCCGCGCTCCCCCTTGGCCAGCAGCAGGTCCCGCAGGCCCTCGTTGTAGATCTCCAGGAAGCTGGCGGAGAAGCCGTACTGAGGGCGGGGCCGTGCCCGCCGTGCCCGCCCCGCGCCCGCCCCGCGCCCCCGGGGGCTCCAGGGGCTGGGGGGTACCTGCCAGCCCTTGCCCGCCAGGTCCTGGGCGCCGCGGAACAGGTGGCGCACGGCCCGCGGGATCATCCCCCGCGACTCGGGGGCGCCGGGCGGAGCGGGGCCCTCCATGGTGAAGGTTTTGCCGCTGCCCGTCTGCCCGTAGGCGAAGATGCACACGGGGTACCCGTCCAGCGCCGACTGGGAAAGAAAATTCCGGAATTCAGGGGGTTTGGGATGGCCAGGGGGGTTTGGGAGCGCTCAGGCCATTCATTCATTGCCAGGGATCATCCCCAGGATTTGGGGCTGCCAGGGGCACAGGACCCTCCATGGTGAAGGTTTTGCCGCTGCCCGTCTGCCCGTAGGCAAAGATGCACACGGGGTACCCGTCCAGGGCCGACTGAAATGGGAATTGAGGGGATTTAGGAACACTCAGAGGGGTTTGGGATGGGCACAGGGAACATTGACACGTCCAGGGCTGAATGGGAAAGAAAATACCAGAATTCAGAGGGGTTTGGGATGAGCAGGAGGGGTTTGGGAATGGGCAAAGGGAACATTGACACATCCAGGGCCGACTGGGAAAGAAAATTCCGGAATTCAGGAGGATTTGGGATGAGCAGGAGGGGTTTGGGAATGGGCACAGGGAACATTGACCTGTCCAGGGCTGAATGGGAAAGAAAATTCCGGAATTCAGAGGGTTTGGGAATGGGAATTGCAGAATTGGGAATGGGCACAGGGAACATTGATACGTCCAGGGCCGACTGGGAAAGAAAATTCCAGAATTCAGGGGGGTTGGGAATGGGAATTGCAGAATTGGGAATGGGCACAGGGAACATTGACCCGTCCAGGGCCAGCTGGGAAAGAAAATTCCAGAATTCAGAGGGTTTGGGAATGGGAATTGCAGAATTGGGAATGGGCACAGGGAACATTGACACGTCCAGGGCTGAATGGGAAAGAAAATTCCAGAATTCAGAGGGGTTTGGGAATGGTTCAGAGGGATTTGGGAACACTCAGGGAGGTTTGGGATGGGCACAGGGAACATTGACACGTCCAGGGCCAGCTGGGAACAGGATTTTGGGAATTCAGGGGGGTTTGGGATGGCCAGGGGGCTTTGGGAGCGCTCAGGCCATTCATTGCCAGGGATCATCCCCAGGATTTGGGGGTGCCAGGGGCACAGGGCCCTCCATGGTGAAGGTTTTGCCGCTGCCCCTCTGCCCGTAGGCGAAGATGCACACGGGGGACCCGGCCAGGGCCGACTGAAATGGGAATTGAGGGGATTTAGGAACACTCAGAGGGGTTTGGGATGGGCACAGGGAACATTGACACGTCCAGGGCCAGCTGAAATGGGGATTTAGGGGATTTAGGAACAATCAGAGGGGTTTGGGAATGGTCAAAGGGAACATTGACACATCCAGGACTGACTGAAATGGGGAATTTAGAGGATTTAGGAACACTCAGAGGGGTTTGGGAATGGGCACAGGGAACATTGACCTGTCCAGGGCTGAATGGGAAAGAAAATTCCAGAATTCAGAGGGGTTGGGAATGGTTCAGAGGGATTTGGGAACGGTCAGGGAGGTTTAGGATGGGCACAGGGAACATTGACACATCCAGGACCGACTGAAATGGGGATTTAGGAACACTCAGAGGGGTTTGGGATGGGCACAGGGAACATTGACCCATCCAGGGCTGACTGGGAAAGAAAATTCCAGAATTCAGGGGGTTTGGGAATGGTTCAGAGGGATTTGGGAACGCTCAAGAGGGTTTGGGAATGGGAATTGCAGAATTGGGAATGGGCCCACGGAACATTGACCTGTCCAGGGCCAACTGGGAACGGGAATTCAGGGGATTTAGGAACACTCAGAGGGGTTTGGGAATGGTCAAAGGGAACATTGACACGTCCAGGGCCAGCTGGGAAAGAAAATTCCAGAATTCAGGGGGTTGGGAATGGTTCAGAGGGATTTGGGAACACTCAAGAGGGTTTGGGATGGGCACAGGGAACATTGACCTGTCCAGAACCGACTGAAATGGGGATTTAGAGGATTTAGGAACACTCAGAGGGGTTTGGGAATGGGCACAGGGAACATTGACACGTCCAGGGCCAGCTGGGAAAGAGAATTCCGGGATTCAGAGGGGTTGGGAATGGTTCAGAGGGATTTGGGATGGGCACAGGGAACATTGACATGTCCAGGGCCGACTGGGAAAGAAAATTCCAGAATTCAGAGGGGTTTGGGAACGGTCAGGGAGGTTTGGGATGGGCACAGGGAACATTGACCCGTCCAGGGCCAACTGAAATGGGGATTTAGAGGATTTAGGAACACTCAGAGGGGTTTGGGAATGGGCACAGGGAACATTGACACGTCCAGGGCCAGCTGGGAAAGAGAATTCCGGGATTCAGGGGGTTTGGGAATGGTTCAGAGGGATTTGGGAACACTCAAGAGGGTTTGGGAATGGGAATTGCAGAATTGGGAATGGGCCCACGGAACATTGACCTGTCCAGGGCCAACTGGGAACGGGAATTCAGGGGATTTAGGAACACTCAGAGGGGTTTGGGAATGGTCAAAGGGAACATTGACACGTCCAGGGCCAACTGGGAAAGAAAATTCCAGAATTCAGGGGGTTGGGAATGGTTCAGAGGGATTTGGGAACACTCAAGAGGGGTTGGGAATGGTCGGGGGGTTTGGGATGGGCACAGGGAACATTGACCTGTCCAGAACCGACTGAAATGGGGATTTAGGGGATTTAGGAACACTCAGAGGGGTTTGGGAATGGTCAAAGGGAACATTGACACGTCCAGGGCCGACTGGGAAAGAGAATTCTGGAATTCAGGAGGATTTGGGATGAGCAGGAGGGGTTTGGAAACGGTCAGAGGGATTTGGGAACACTCAGAGGGGTTTGGGAACGGTCAGAGGGGTTTGGGAACACTCAGAGGGGTTTGGGAACGGTCAGAGGGGTTTGGGAATTTGGGATTCAGGGGGTTTGGGATGGTCACGGGTTTGGGATGGGCACAGGGGTTTGGGAACACTCACAGGAGTTTGGGAATGGATTTCCTGGAAGATCTCCTGCTGGGATCTGGGGTTGCATTTGGGTGGAATTTGGGGGTAAATGGAGCCGGATTTTGGGTGCAATTTTGGGGATTTTGGGATCCAGGTGGGATTTTTTGGATATTTGGTATTTTTGGGGCAACCACCTGCACCAGGAGCTGGATCTCCTGCAAGATTCCCTGGTGGATTTGGGGTTTTTGGGGCACCCACCTGCACCAGGAGCTGGATCTCTGGAGGATCTCCTGCTGGGATTTGGGGTTGGGTTTGGGGTGGAATTTTGGGATCCAGCTGGGATTTTGGGGTTTTTGAGATCCATGTGGAGATTTTTGGCATTTCTGGGATGCACCCACCTGCACCAGCAGCTGGATCTGCCTGAAGCTCTCCTGTTATGAGGCCCCGGGTGGGATTTGGGTGGGATTTTGGGTGGGATTTGGGGTTTTTTGGGATTTATGGGATGCACACACGTGCACCAGGACCTGGATCTCCCTGAACTCTCCTGTTGTGAGGCCCTGGGTGGGATTTTGGGTGGGATTTTGGGTGGGATTTTGGGGTTTTTGGGGCACACACCTGCACCAGCAGCTGGATCTCCCTGAACTCTCCTGTTGTGAGGCCCTGGGTGGGATTTGGGTGGGATTTTGGGTGGGATTTTGGGGTTTTTTGGGGCACTGACCTGCACGAGCAGCTGGATCTCCCTGAAGCTCTCCTGGTGTGATTTGGGTGGGATTTTGGGTGGGATTTTGGGGATTTTGGGGCACACACCTGCACCTGGATCTCCCTGAAGATCTCCTGCTGTGAGGCCCTGGGTGGGATTTGGGCAGGATTTGGGTGGGATTTTGGGATTTTTGGGGCACTGACCTGCACCAGCAGCTGGATCTCCCTGAAGCAGCTGGATCACCCTGATTTGGGTGGGATTTGGGTGGGATTTGGGTGGGATTTGGGCGGGATTTGGGTGGGATTTTGGGGTTTCTGGGATGCACCCACCTGCACCAGCAGCTGGATCTCCCTGAAGCTCTCCTGGTGGGATTTGGGCAGGATTTTGGGTGGGATTTTGGGGATTTTGGGGCACACACCTGCACGAGCAGCTGGATCTCCCTGAAGATCTCCTGCTGCGAGGCCCCGGGCGGGAAGACGCGGTCGAAGCTGAAGTCGTAGCGCAGCTCTGCCCGCCGCTCCCGGCCCACCTGTGACTGCGGGGGGGAAATGGAGATTTGGGGAGAAAACACGGGAAATTGGGCAAACAAATGGAGATTTGGGGCAAAATAATGGGGTTTGGGGCAAAGAAATGGGGTTTGGGGTAAAAAAAATAGGGTTTGGGGTAAAAAAAATGGGGTTTGGGGCAAAAAGAATGGGGTTTGGGAAGAGAAAAAGGGGTTTTGGGAGGGGAAAAAGGGGTTTTGGGAGGGAGAAAAGGGGTTTGGGAGGAGAAAAAGGGGTTTTGGGAGGGGGAAAAGGGATTTTGGGAGGGGAAAAGGAGTTTTGGGAAGAGAAAAAGGGATTTTGGGAGGGGGAAAGGGGTTTTGGGAGGGAGAAAAGGGATTTTGGGAGGGGAAAAAGGGGTTTTGGGGGGGGAAAAGGGGTTTTGGGAGGGGGAAAAGGGGTTTGGGGAGGGAGAAAAGGGGTTTGGGGAGGGGAAAAGGGATTTGGGAGGAGAAAAAGGGGTTTTGGGAGGGAGAAAAGGGGTTAGGGAAGGGAGAAAAGGAAAGGGATTTTGGGAGGGGAAAAGGGGTTTTGGGAGGGGAAAAGGGGTTTGGGAAGAGAAAAAGGGGTTTTGGGAGGGGGAAAGGAGTAAAAAGGGGTTTTGGGAAGAGAAAAAGGGGTTTTGGGAAGAGAAAATGGGGGTCTGGGAGGAGAAAAAGGGGTTTTGGGAGGGGAAAAAGGAGTTTTGAGGAGGGGGAAAAGGGGTTTGGGCAGAGAAAAAGGGGGTTTAGGAGGGCAAAGGGTTTTTGGGAGGCCAGAGCCGTTCTGGGGTGCAAGGGGCACGTTTGCAGCCCAGAGCACTGACATCGTCGGGCCGGGTGAGCACCAGGCTGCGCGCGTCCTGCGGGGGGAAGTGCAGGTGGGGCAGCCCCCGCTGGCGCTCGCGCTCCTCGGGCAGCAGCGGCCGCACGCGGCAGAACACGCGGATGTTCCCCTGGGAAAGGAAATAACAACAAGGGAATGAGGGCTGGGATAAAGGGGTGTGACCCTGGGAAAGCAAATATCAATGGGAATGAGGGCTGGGATAAAGGGGTGTGACCCTGGGAAAGGAAAAACAGCACGGGAATGAGGGGTGGGATAAAGGGGTGTGACCCTGGGAAAACAAATATCAATGGGAATGAGGGGTGGGATAAAGGGGTGTGACCCTGGGAAATGAAATAACAGCACGGGAATGAGGGGTGGGATAAAGGGGTGTGACCCTGGGAAATAAAATATCAATGGGAATGAGGCACTGGAGTCAGGGGTGTGACCCTGGGAAATGAAATAACAGCATGGGAATGAGGCACTGGAGTCAGGGGTGTGACCCTGGGAACTAAAATATCAATGGGAATGAGGGCTGGGATAAAGGGGTGTGACCCTGGGAAATGAAATATCAATGGGAATGAGGGCTGGGATAAAGGGGTGTGACCCTGGGAAATGAAATATCAATGGGAATGAGGGCTGGGATAAAGGGGTGTGACCCTGGGAAAGGAAATATCAATGGGAATGAGGGCTGGGATAAAGAGGTGTGACCCTGGGAAATGAAATATCAATGGGAATGAGGGCTGGGATAAAGGGGTGTGACCCTGGGAAACCAAAATAATCACGGGAATGAGGGATGGGATTGGTGGGAAATCACAATAACAGCACGGGAATGAGGGATAGGATTGGTGGGAAACAAAAATAACAACAGGAATGAGGGGTGGGATTGGTGGGAACCAAATAACAACAAGGGAATGAGGGGTGGGATTGGTGGGGAAACAAAAATAACAGCAAGGGAATGAGGGGTGGGATTGGTGGGAAATCAAATAACAGCAAGGGAATGAGGGGTGGGATTGGTGGGAAATCAAATAACAGCAAGGGAATGAGGGGTGGGATTGGTGGGAAACCAAATAACAGCAAGGGAATGAGGGCTGGGATTGGTGGGAAATCAAATAACAACAAGGGAATGAGGGGTGGGATTGGTGGGAAATCAAATAACAACAAGGGAATGAGGGCTGGGATTGGTGGGGAACCAAAATATAAATGGGAATGAGGGCTGGGATTGGTGGGAAAAGAAAAATAACAATGGGATTGAGGGGTGGGATTGGTGGGAAACAAAAATATAAATGGGATTGAGGGGCGGGATTGGTGGAAAACAAAAATAACAACGGGAATGAGGGGTGGGATTGGTGGGAAAAGAAAAATGTAAATGGGATTGAAGGGCTGGGATTCAGGGGTGTGACCCTGGGAAACAAAAAATAAATGGGATTGAGGGGTGGGATTAATGGGTGTAACCCTGGGAAATCAAAATAACAATGGGATTGAGGCACTGGATTCATGGGTGCACCCCTGGGAAAACACGGAATTGGGATTGAGGCACTGAACTCGTGGGTGTTGCCTTGGAAGAACCAAAAAATGGGATTGAGGCATGGAATTCAAGGGTGCTGCTCTGGAAAAACAAAAAAATGGGACTCAAGCATGGGACTCCTGTGTGTTCCCACAGGAAAATTTAAAAAAATGGGATTGAGGCATTGAATTCATGGATGTTGCCCTGAAAAAACCCGAAATTGGCATTCAGGCATAGAACTCATGGGTGTTCCCCTGGAAAACAAAAATAAATGGGATTGAGGGATGGAATTAATGGATGTTCCCCTGGGAAACAAAAAAAATTAGGATTGAGCTATGGAAATCATGGGTGTTCCACTGGGAAAACAAAAAATGGGATTGAGGTATGGAACTTGTGAGTGTTCCCCTGAAAAACCCCCAAAAAATGGGATTCAGGCATTGATTTCATGGATGTTGCCCTGGGAAAACCAAAAAAATGGGATTCAGGCATGGAACTTGTGGGTGTTCCCCTGGCAAAATCAAAACTGGGATTCAGGTATTGAACTCATGGATGTTACAATGGGAAAACCGAAAATAAATGGGATTGAGGTGTGGGACTCATGGGTGTTCACCTGGGAAAACCCAAATTTGGGATTGAGGCATTGAATTAATGGGTGTTCCCTGAGAAGACCCCAAAAAACTGGGATTTAGTCATTGGGCCTGGTTCTGGGGGTCTCCCCCCTCAGGAACAGGGGATCTCCCCTCACACAGAACACGCAGATGTTTTCCTGAAAAACCCCACAAGAATTGGATTCAGCCCTTGGGAGCAGTCCCAGGATCTCCCCTCACACAGAACACACAGACATTTCCTTGAAAAACCCCAAAAAATTGGGATTCAGTCATTAGGCCTGGTCCATGGTGTCTCCCCCCTCAGGAACTGGAGGTGTTCCCTCATGCAGGTGTTTCTCTGACAAAACCCCACAAAATTGGGATTCAGCCCTTGGGAGCAATCCAGGGGGGTCTCATCTCCCACAAAACACACAGATATTTCCCTGGAAAATCCCAAAATATTGGGATTTAGTCATTGGGCCTGGTTCTGGGGGTCTCATTCCCCTCAGGAGCTGGGGGTCTCCCCTCACACAGAACACGCAGATGTTTTCCTGAAAAACCCCACAAGAATGGGATTCAGCCCTTGGGAGCAGTCCCAGGGTCTCCCCTCACACAGAACACACAGATATTTCCTTGAAAAACCCCAAAACACTTGGGGTTCAGCCATTGGACCCAGTCCTGAGGGTCTCTCCCCTCAGGAACCAGGGGATCTCCCCTCACACAGAATGTGCAGTTTTCCTGAAAAAACCCCACAAAATCGGGATTCAGCCCTCAGGGGCAGTCCTGGGGGTCTCCCCTCACACAGAACACACAGATATTCCCCTGGAAAACCCAAACAAATCATGATTCACTCATTGGGCCTGGTCGAGGGTGTCTCCCCGCTCAGGAACCGGGGGTGTCCCCTCACACAGAACACGCAGATGTTTTCCTGAGAAAACTCCACAAAAATGGGATTCAGCCCTTGGGAGCAGTCCCAGGGTCTCCCCTCACACAGAACACACAGACATTTCTCTGAAAAACCCCTAAAAACTTGGGGTTCAGCCATTAGGCCTGATCCATGGTGTCTCCCCTCACAGGAACCGGGGGTGTCCCCTCATGCAGAACACACAGATATTCCCCTGAGAAAACTCCACAAAAATGGGATTCAGGCCTTGGGAGCAGTCCCAGGGTCTCCCCTCACACAGAACACACAGATATTCCCCTGGAAAACCCAAACAAATCATGATTCACTCATTGGGCCTGATCCAGGGTGTCTCCCTGCTCAGGAACCAGGGGTCTCCCCTCACACAGAACACGCAGATGTTTTCCTGAAAAACCCCACAAGAATGGGATTCAGCCCTTGGGAGCAGTCCCAGGGTCTCCCCTCACACAGAACACACAGACATTTCTCTGAAAAACCCCTAAAAACTTGGGGTTCACTCATTGAGCCTGGTCCATGGTGTCTCCCCGCTCAAGAACCGGGGGTGTTCCCTCATGCAGATGTTTCTCTGACAAAACCCCACAAAATTGGGATTCAGCCCTTGGGAGCAATCCAGGGGGGTCTCATCTCACACAAAACACACAGATATTTCCCTGGAAAATCCCAAAATATTGGGATTTAGTCATTGGGCCTGGTTCTGGGGGTCTCCCCCCTCAGGAACAGGGGATCTTCCCCTCACACAGAACACGCAGATGTTTTCCTGAAAAAACCCCACAAAAATGGGATTCAGCCCTTGGGAGCAGTCCCAGGGTCTCCCCTCACACAGAACACACAGACATTTCCTTGAAAAACCCCAAAACACTTGGGGTTCAGTCATTGGACCCAGTCCTGAGGGTCTCTCCCCTCAGGAACCAGGGGATCTCCCCTCACACAGAATGTGCAGTTTTCCTGAAAAAACCCCACAAAATCGGGATTCAGCCCTCAAGGGCAGTCCTGGGGGTCTCCCCTCACACAGAACACACAGATATTCCCCTGGAAAACCCAAACAAATCATGATTCACTCATTGGGCCTGGTCCATGGTGTCTCCCCGCTCAGGAACCGGGGGTGTCCCCTCACACAGAACACGCAGATGTTTTCCTGAGAAAACTCCACAAAAATGGGATTCAGCCCTTGGGAGCAGTCCCAGGGTCTCCCCTCACACAGAACACACAGACATTTCCTTGAAAAAC
This sequence comes from Agelaius phoeniceus, assembly GCF_051311805.1. NCBI lineage: Eukaryota > Metazoa > Chordata > Aves > Passeriformes > Icteridae > Agelaius > Agelaius phoeniceus. The sequence goes on along the minus strand of NC_135291.1, from coordinate 869,563 downwards.
CCCTAAAAACTTGGGGTTCAGTCATTGGGCCTGGTCCATGGTGTCTCCCCCCTCAGGAACCGGGGGTGTCCCCTCATGCAGATGTTTCTCTGACAAAACCCCACAAAATTGGGATTCAGCCCTTGGGAGCAATCCAGGGGGGTCTCATCTCACACAAAACACACAGATATTTCCCTGGAAAATCCCAAAATATTGGGATTTAGTCATTGGGCCTGGTTCTGGGGGTCTCCCCCCTCAGGAACAGGGGATCTTCCCCTCACACAGAACACGCAGATATTCCCACACAGAACACACAGATATTCCAACACACAAAACTCCACAAAAATAGGATTCAGCCCTTGGGAGCAGTCCCTGGGTCTCCCCTCACACAGAACACACAGATATTCCCCCAGAAAATCCCAAAAAATCGTGGTTTAGTCATTGGGCCTGTTTCTGGGGGGTCTCCCCCCTCAGGAACAGGGGATCTCCCCTCACACAGAACACACAGATGTTCTCCTGGAAAAACCCCACAAAAATGGGATTCAGGCCTCAAGGGTAATCCCAGGGTCTCCCTTCACACAGAACACACAGACATTTCCTTGAAAAACCCCTAAAAACTTGGGGTTCAGTCATTGAGCCTGGTCCAGGGTGTCTCCCCTCACAGGAACCGGGGGTGTCCCCTCATGCAGAACACGCAGATATTCCCAAATAGGAAAACCCCCCAAAAACAGGGATTCCCCCATTGAGGCCTCCCCCCTCAGTCCCTCCCCCCCAGAACACAGCACCCAAAGCCGTACCCGGAGCTCCTGGATGTCGTTGTGCAGGCGGCGCCGCTCCATCTCCAGCAGGTGGATGCGCTCCTCGTGCTCGGCCAGCAGCGCCCGCTGCGAGGCCTCGAGCTCGCGCAGCGCCGCCACCTGCTCCAGCTGCTCCTGCAGCTGCTGCTGCGCCTGCTGCAGCTGGGCCTGAGGGGGGAAATGCAAAAAAACCCCTCAGAATCACCCCCAGTTCCACAAAGATTCTGAGCCTTGTGCAAAAAAAACTCAGAATCACCCCCAGTTCCACAAAGATTCTGAGCCTTGTGCAAAAAAACCCCTCAGAATCACCCCCAGTTCCACAAAGATTCTGAGCCTTGTGCAAAAAAACCCCTCAGAATCACCCCCAGTTCCACAAAGCTGAGCATTCTGCAGAAAACCCTCAGAATCCCCTCCAGTTCCACAAAGATTCTGAGCATTCTGCCAAAACCCCTCAGAATCACCCCCAATTCCACAAAGCTTCTGAGCATTCTGCCAAAAATCCTCAGAATCCCCAATTCCCCCTCGATTCTGAGCCTTCTGCCAAAAACCCTCAGAATCCCCCCCAATTCCCCAAAGCTTCTGAGCCTTCTGCAAAAAACCCTCAAAATCCCCAATTCCCCCAAGAATCTGAGCCTTCTGCCAAAAACCCTCAAAATCCCCCCAAATTCCACAAAGCTTCTGAGCCTTCTGCCAAAAACCCTCAAAATCCCCCCCAATTCCACAAAGCTTCTGAGCCTTCTGCAAAAAATCCTCAAAATCCCCCCCAATTCCACAAGGCTTCTGAGCCTTCTGCAAAAAACCCTCAAAATCCCCAATTTGCCCCCAAGCTTCTGAGCCTTCTGCAGAAAACCCTCAGAATCCTCAATCCCCCCAAGAATCTGAGCCTTCTGCAAATAACCCTCAAAATCCCCAATTCCCCAAAGCTTCTGAGCGTTCTGCAAAAAACCCTCAAAATCCCCAGATCCCCCCAAGCTTCTGAGCCTTCTGCCAAAAACTCTCAAAATCCCCAATTCCCCCCAAGCTTCTGAGCCTTTGGCAAAAAACCCTCAAAATCCCCAATTCCCCCCTGGCTTCTGAGCCTTCTGCCAAAAAACCCTCAAAATCCCCCCAAATTCCCCAAAGCTTCTGAGCGTTCTGCAGAAAACCCTCAAAATCCCCAATTCCCCCAAGCTTCTGAGCCTTTGGCAGAAAAACCCTCAAAATCCCCAATTCCCCCTGGCTTCTGCCAAAAACCCTCAGAATCCCAAATTCTCCCCTCGCTTCTGAGCCTTCTGCCAAAAATCCTCAAAATCCCAAATTCCCCCCTGGCTTCTGAGCCTTCTGCAAAAAACCCTCAAAATCCCCCCCAATACCCCAAAGCTTCTGAGCCTTCTGCAAAAAACCCTCAAAATCCTCAATCCCCCCAAGCTTCTGAGCCTTTGGCAGAAAAACCCTCAAAATCCCCAATTCCCCCCAGGCTTCTGAGCCTTTTCAGCCTCTCAGGAGAGAAACTCACAAAAAAAATCCCGGTTTTCCTCCTATTTTGCAGATTTTCTGATATTCTCTGTGAAAAGTGCATGTTATATGGCTCTACAGAATTATTTACCATCTGTATTTTGATGTATTAATTAGTAGTACTGTATTAAAATTTTAATAATATGATAAATGTAGTTTTGTAATTCAAAGGTAACTTTTGTAGTTAAAATAAGAACTATGTTAGTGGGATTTTTTGAAGAAAGAAATGAGGCACTCGCACCAGAGAGCAGCCCCAGGACACCTGAATCTTTCAGAAAAAAGAATTTATTGCCCTCTTATCAGAAGACATGAACTTCTTCCCATCTTGAAGGCACTGTTAGGATTCAGAGGAAGAAGTTGATGACCAGAATCCTGTATTTGAATGGAATTTCTGCATCATGTATGAAGTGTATGAATATGCAACAAGTTATTGTTTTTAAGGGTTAATTCTCTGTTAATGTGGGTCCTTTTTTGGGCTCGTGCTACCCAGAAAAAGATACCTGGATGTCCATAACTCTTTGTATTTATTGCCTCATATTGTCCTAATTCGATTTGTCCAAATTATTATTACTCCAATTGTATTACAATTTTTAGAACCATTTTATTACTATTAAACTTTTAAAATTTTAAAAGCAAGTGATTGGCTTTTTTCACATTCTCCAAGGAATTTGGGGTTAAAATTCCCATATTCTGAGGCGTTTTCTGAGGGGTTTTGCCACAATCCAGGCAAACTCCTCATTTTCCCGCCTTTTTTTGGCACCCCCTAGCGGATTTCGAGTTGAAACACAGCAAAAAATGATTCAAATTCCCTTTTTTCCCCCCCAACATTTGGCACCACATTCGCCCATTGTTTCTGAGCCTTTTCAGCTGCTCAGTAGAGAAACTCGCAATAAAACCCCGGTTTTCCTCATATTTTGCAGATTTTCTGACATTCTCCCAGGAATTTGGGGTTAAAATTCCCATATTTTGAGGTATTTTCTGATGCTCAGTAGAGAAATGCACAAAAAAACCCCGGTTTTCCTCATATTTTGCAGACTTTCTGACATTCTCCCAGGAATTTGGGGTTAAAATTCCCATATTTTGAGGTATTTTCTGGTGCTCAGTAGAGAAATTCGCAAAAAAAAGCCCTGGTTTTCCTCATATTTTGCAGATTTTCTGACATTTTCCCAGGAATTTGGGGTTAAAATTCCCATATTTTGAGGTGTTTTCTGAGGGGTTTTGCCACAATCCAGGCAAAGCCCTCGTTTCCCGCCTTTTTTGGCGCCCCCTAGCAGATTTCGAGTTGAAACACAGCAAAAATGATTCAAATTCCCTTTTTTTCCAACATTTTGGACACCTTGAGGGATTTTGGGTGCAAAATCAGTTGTGTTGTCAAAAATCCCCATTTTTCACAATTTTCCCCATATTTTTAGGCATTCCCTGAGAAATTTTGACACCAAAAAATCCAGAATTGATACAACCCCCTCATTTTCCCAACCTTTTCTGGCACTCCTGGTGGCTTTCAACCTGGAGAGTGACTGAACAGCTCTAAAATCCCAGTTTTTAATTAATTTTGAAGCACCCCCTGAGGGATTTTGGGTGCAAAAGCAGCTGAATTGGTGAAAATTCCCATTTTCCCCACATTGTGAGGGGTACCTCTGAAGAATTTCTGACACCAAAAAGCCGGAATTGCCACAAACCCTCATTTTCCTGCCACTTTCTGGGGCCTCTGGAGCAACAAAACAGCTCCAAATTCCCGGGTTTTTTGTGGATTCTGAAGCACCCCCTGAGGGATTTTGGGTGCAAAAGCAGCTGAATTAGTGAAAATTCCCACCTTTCCCAAGTTTTGAAGTTCCCCTGAAGGATTTTGACTCCAAGAAAGCCGGAATTGGCACAAACCCCACATTTCCCCTCCTTTTTTGGTGCCCCCTGGCGGATTTGAGGTCAGAGAGCAACAAAACAGCTCCAAAATCCCAGGGTTTTTTGCACATTTTCAGGAACCCTTGAGGATTTTGGAGCCAGAAGCAGCTGGATTGGTGAAAATTCCCATTTCCCCCACATTTCAAGGCACTTTCAGAGCGATTTTGGTGCAAAAAAACCCAAATTGGTGCCAACCCCTCATTTTCCCGCCCTTTTTGGCGCCCCCTGGCGGATTTTCCCCTCACAGCTTCCCGCCATTTTTTACACCCCCCCCCCCCCACCCCCCCCGATGGATTCCAGATGGGAAAGCTCAAAATGGCTCCAAAATTCCCATTTTTTCAGGGATTTCTCAGGAATTGGGGGCCCTACCCCAGTGTTCTCCAGCTGCTCCGACAGCGCCTGTGCCCGGCCCAGGGCCTCGTCCCTCTCCTGCCGCCGCTGCTGCTCCTCAGCCTGCAGCCGCCGCTCCTCGGCCTCCAGGGCCTCCACCCGGCCCCGGCTCTGCTCCAGCTCCTCACGGCACTGAGACACCTCCAGCTCCAGGGAGCTGTGGGAAATGGGGAAATCCCAGAAAATCCGGGATTTTAGGGCAGTTCGAGGCGTTTTGGGTGAGTTTCTTGAGGGATTTGGGGAATTTTCAGGAGGGTTCGGAGGGACTTTTGGAGATCATGAGGGGATTCAGGAAATTTCAGGGATTTCCTGAAGGGTTCTGAGGGAATATTGGGCATCTTGAGGGGAGTCAGGAAATTTCAGGGATTTCCTGAAGAGTTCTGAGGGAAATGTTGGGGATCATGAGGGGAGTCAGGAAATTTCAGGGATTTCCTGAAGGGTTCGGAGGGACTTTTGGAGATCTTGAGGGGATTCAGGAAATTTCAGGGATTTCCTGAAGGGTTCGGAGGGACTTTTGGAGATCATGAGGGGATTCAGGAAATTTCAGGGATTTCCTGAAGGGTTCTGAGGGACTTTTGGAGATCATGAGGGGATTCAGGAAATTTCAGGGATTTCCTGAAAGATTCTGAGGGAATATTGGGGATCATAAGGGGATTCAGGAAATTTCAGGGATTTCCTGAAGGGTTCTGAGGGAATATTGGGCATCTTGAGGGGATTCAGGAAATTTCAGGGATTTCCTGAAGGGTTCTGAGGGAATATTGGGGATCTTGAGGGGAGTCAGGAAATTTCAGGGATTTTCTGAAGGGTTCTGAGGGAATATTGGGCATCTTGAAGGGAGTCAGGAAATTTCAGGGATTTCCTGAAGAGTTCTGAGGGAAATATTTGGGATCATGAGGGGATTCAGGAAATTTCAGGGATTTCCTGAAGGGTTCTGAGGGAACATTGGGGATCTTGAGGGGTTTTGAGGAGATTTGTGGAAATTTCAGGGATTTTCCGAAGAGCTCTGAGGGGATTTTGGGGATCATGAGGGGTTTTGAGGGGATTTGGGGAATTTTCTGGGATTTCCCAAACGGTTCTGACGGAATTTTGGGGATCTTGAGGGGTTTTGGAGCAATTTGTGGAAACTTCAGGAATTTCAGAAGGGTTCTGAGGGAATTTTGGGGACCTTGAGGGAGTTTGGATCAATTTGTGGAAATTTCAGGAATTTCAGAAGGATTCTGAGGGAATTATGGGGATCTTCAGGGGTTTTGAGGGGATTTGTGGAAATTTCAGGGATTTTCCAAAGGGTTCTGAAGGAATTTTGGGAATCTCAAATTTCAAAGGAAAATTTGGGGGAAATGTGGGATAATTTGGGGGACTTTTGGGGAATTCCAGGAACTTTTGACAGCTTTTAGAGAAATTTTGAGGGGATCTTGAGTAGATCTAGGAAAAACCACATTTGGAGGATTTTAGGTGAATTTGAGGTGAATTAGGAATTTTTCAGGAGGGTTTTAGGGAATATCAGGAGGGATCTTTTGAGGGATTTTAAGGGATTTTAATTTTCTCAGCATTCCCACTCCCTCCAGAGCAGGATTTTTAGGGATTTGGGACAGTTTTGATGGATTTTGGTGCATTTTTGATGGATTTTGGTGCATTTTTGATGGATTTTGGTGCATTCCTCACCCAACTCTGGAGCTGAGGCTGCTCTCACAGCACCTGTGCTCCCTCACGAGGGGAATTTGGGGCACTTTGGAGGGGTTTTGGTGGATTTTGGGGCAGTTTGATGGATTTTAGTCAGGTTTTGGTGGATTTTGGGACAGTTTAATGGATTTTAGTCAGGTTTGGAGGATTTTGGGGCACTTTAGATGGATTGTGGTCAGGTTTGGAGGATTTTGGGGCAGTTTGGATGGATTTTAGTCTGGTTTTGATGGATTTTGGGGTAGGTTTTGATTGATTTTGGGGCAGTTTGAAGGATTTTCGTCAGGTTTGGATGGATTTTGGTCAGGCTTTGATGGATTTTGGGGCAGTTTGGATGATTTTGGTTCAGTTTTGGTGGATTTGGGGGCAGTTTTTCAGGATTTTGAGGCAGTCTGGATGGATTTTGGTGCAGTTTATCAGGATTTTGGTCAGGTTTTGATGCATTTGGGGCAGTCTGGATGGATTTAGAGCAGTTTTCAGTGGATTTTAAGCAGATTTAGGCCCATTTAGGCCCATTTCTCACCCGACCCTGGTGCACAGGGTGCTCTCTCTGCTCTCCCTCTCTCCCAGGTCCCTCTGCAGGGGGATGTGGGTGCGTTTGGGGCAGGTTTTGATGGATTTGGGGCAGTTTTAAGCAGATTTAGGTGCAGGTTTCAGGGGATTTAGGCCCGTTTCTCACCTGACCCTAGTGCACAGGCTGCTCTCCCTGCTCTCCCTCTCTCCCAGTAGGGGGATGTGGGTGTGTTTTGGGCAGGTTTCAGTGCATTTGGGGCAGGTTTGGATGGATTTGGGGCAGGTTTTGCTGGATTTTTGTGCAGGTTTCAGGGGATTTGGGTACATTTCTCACCCGACCCTGGTGCACAGGCTGCTCTCCCAGCTCTCCCTCTCTCCCAGCAGGGGGATGTGGGTGCATTTGGGGCAGGTTTTGCTGGATTTAGGTGCAGGTTTCAGGGGATTAGGTGCAGTTTTAAGCAGATTTAGGCCCATTTAGGCCCATTTCTCACCCGACCCTGGTGCACAGGCTGCTCTCTCTGCTCTCCCTCTCGCCCAGCTCCCTCTGCAGGGGATGTGGGTGCATTTGGGGCAGGTTTGGATGGATTTTTGTGCAGTTTTAAGCGGATTTAGGCCCATTTCTCACCCGACCCTGGTGCACAGGCTGCTCTCCCGGCTCTCCCTCTCTCCCAGCTCCCTCTGCAGCTGCTGCAGCCGCTCTCTCAGGGCTCGGTTGCCGCTCTCCAGTTCCCTTTTCTCGCTGTCCAGGCCCTGCAGCCGCTCCTGGGCCCGGCCCAGCGCCTCCCGCAGGTCCCCGAGCTGCCCCCGCAGGTCCCAGGGCGGCCGCTTGGGGGCGCCCTTGGAGCTCGCCGTGCTCGTGGCTGAGCCTGGGGGGGGGGAAAAGGGGGATTGGGGACATTCTGGGGGGATTGGGGACATCCAGGGGGATTTGGGGACATCCAGGGGGGACTGGGGACATCCAGGGGGGATTGGGGACAGGCGCCCTTGGAGCTCGCCGTGCTCGTGGCTGAGCCTGGGGAGGGACAAAGGGGATTGGGGACATCCAGGGGGGACTGGGGACATTGGGGAAGGGATTGGGGACATCCACGGGGGACTGGGGACATCCAGAGAGGATTGGGGACATCCAGAGGGGATTGGGGACATCCAGAGGGGAGTGGGGACATTCTGAGGGGATTGGGGACACCCAGAGGGGTTTGGGGACATTGGGAAAGGGACTGGGGACATCAGAGGAGGAGTGGGGACATTGGGATGCAGAGTGGGGACATTGGAGGGGAGTTTGGGGACATTGGGAGGGGCTTGGGGACACTGCGGGGGGAGCCCTGGGACAGAAGGTCCTGGGCCTTGGGGACATGGGGAGGGGCTTGGGGACAGGGAAAGGGCAGCCTTGGGAACACTGAGGGGGTGCCAAAGGGGACCCTGGGGACATCAGGAGGGGACCCTGGGGACACTGGGGAGGAGTTGGGGACACTGGGGAGGGCTTGGGGTCATGAGGAAGGGACCAAGGACATTGGGGGGGCTTGGGGACATTGGTGAGAGACCTGGGGACATCAGGAGTGGCTTGGGGACAGGGAAAGGGTGGCCTTGGGGACATTGAGGGGGTGCCAAAGGGGACCCTGGGGACATCAGGAGGGGACCCTGGGGACCCTGAGGAGGGGCTGGGGACACTGGAAAGGGCTTGGGGACACTGGGAGAGGTTTGGGGCCATGAGGAAGGGACAGAGGACATTGGGGGGGCTTGGGGACATTGGTGAGAGACCTGGGGACACTGGGGACAGGTGGCCCTGGGGACACTGGGGAGGGGTTGGGGACACTGGGAGAGGTGTGGGGACATTGGGGAGGGGTCCTGGGGACATTGGGGACATTGGGGAGGGGTCCTGGGGACACTGGGGGCTCTCAGGTCTCACCTGCCCTGGGAGCAGCTGCCACTGACGCCGCCTTCCGAGGGCCATCTGGGGACATTGGGGACACATTGAGGACATTGGGGACACATTGGGGACACATTGGGGACACATTGGGGACATTGGGGACACATTGGGGACACACTGGGGACACTGGGGACATTGGGGACACATTGGGGACACATTGGGGACACACTGGGGACACTGGGGACATTGGGGACACATTGGGGACACATTGGGGACATTGGGGATACATTGGGGACATTGGGGACACATTGGGGACACATTGGGGACATTGGGGACACATTGGGGACACATTGAGGACATTGGGGACATTGGGGACACATTGGGGACATTGGGGGGGGTTTGAACCCCCTGACACCCCCCAGGCCACACTGAGCCCTCCCCAAAGCCCCTTGAAATCCCCCAAATGTCCCCAAAGCCCCTTGAACTGCCCCAAATCCCCTTCAACTGCCCCCAAAACCCCTCTAGAACCCCTAAATCCCCTTCAACTGCCCCAAATGCCCCCAGATCCCCTCTAAACCCCCCAAATCCCCTTTAACTGCCCCAAATCCCCATTAAATGCCCCCAAATCCACTTGAACTGCCCCAGACCTCCAATAAATGCCCCCAACATCCCCTTTAACTGCCCCAAATCCCCTTTAAGTCCCCCAAATCCCCATTAAATCCCCTAAAATCCCCTTTAACTGCAACATAGCCGCTCTGAATGCCCCCAAATCCCCTTGAACTGCCCCAGATCCCCATTAAATGCCCCCAAATCCCCTTTACCTGCCCCAAACCCCATTAAATGCCCCCAAATCCCCTTGAACTGCCCCAGACCCCCATTAAATCCCCCAAATCCCCTTTACCTGCCCCAGACTCCCTCCTTTAAATCCCCAAATCCCCTTGAACTGCCCCCAAACCCCATTAAATGCCCCCAAATCCCCTTGAACTGCCCCAGATCCCCATTAAATGCCCCCAAATCCCCTTTACCTGCCCCTACACCCCCATTAAATGCCCCCAAATCCCATTAGACCCCCCCAAATCCCATTAGACCCTCCCAAATCCCCTTTAACTGCCCCCAAACCCCATTAGACCCCCCCAAATCCCCTTTAACTGCCCCCAAATCCCCTTTACCTGCCCCAGACTCCCTCCTTTAAATCCCCCAAATCCCCTTGAACTGCCCCCAAACCCCATTAAATGCCCCCAAATCCCCTTGAACTGCCCCAGATCCCCATTAAATGCCCCCAAATCCCCTTTACCTGCCCCTACACCCCCATTAAATGCCCCCAAATCCCATTAGACCCCCCCAAATCCCATTAGACCCTCCCAAATCCCCTTTAACTGCCCCCAAACCCCATTAGACCCCCCCAAATCCCCTTTAACTGCCCCCAAATCCCCTTTACCTGCCCCCAGACCCCCATTAAATGCCCCCAAATCCCCTTTACCTGCCCCAGACCCCCATTAGACCCCCCCAAACCCCATTAAATGCCCCCAAACCACATAAACCCCCCCAAATCCCCTTTCGGAGCCCGCTCTCCGCTCCGTGCCCCGTTTCCCCCCGTACCGTTCTTCCCCGCCGCCGCGGCGGGGCCCAGCGTTCGCAGCGGGGCCCTGAGCGGGGCCTTGGGCGCGGCCTTGGCAGCTCCGGGCCCGAGCCCGGTCCGCGATCGTTTCTGTCAGGGGACAAACGGCGTCAGGCGCGGGCAGGGCCGGGCCGAGCCCGCGCGGGGAGCGCTCCCTCCGCACCTGCTGGGGAGGAGCGGCGGGCGGGCCCTCGGACGGGGCCCGCTTCTCCTGGCCCCGGGCCACCGGCAGCCGCGAGAGCCCCGGGCGCGGCCCCGGGAGCGCTGCGGGACCGGCCTGAGGCGGCGCCGCCATCTTGTCCCGCGCGCCTTCAAACCGCCGCGCGCACATTGCGGCCAATGGCGGGGCGAGGTGGGAGGGGTGGGCCCGCCCCTCATGGGGTTTGGCCAATGGGAGAGCGAGGTGGGAGTAGGGAGAGCCAATGGGAGCGCGGGGCGGGGTCAGGGAGGGTGGAGGTTCGCCCGCCAAGGGGTAACGGCTGAGGGGGCGGGGCTTGTGTGGTGGGAGAGGGCGAGGATTGGCTGAGAGGAGAGAGGGCGGGGTTTATACAGTGGGCGTGGGCATGTAAAGCACGGTCTTGTTTTGGTTGTTGGGGAGGGGGCGTGGTCTGAGTCAAGCCCCGCCCATAGAGCACGAACATCCCCAAATTTACGCAAATATCCCCAAATCCATCTAAAATGTCCCTAAATTCACTCAAACTATTCCCCAATCCACCAATAATATCCCCAAATCCTCCCAAAATATCCCCAAATCATCTAAGATATCCCCAAATCCTCCCAAAATATCTCCAAATCCATCCAAAATATCCCCAAATCCATCCAAACTGTTCCCAAATCCACCCAAATATCCCCAAATCCACCCAAATATCCCCAAATCTGCCCCAGAAGCCTTCCTAAATCCACCCAAATATCCCCAAATCCACGCATTGGGGGCGTGGCCTCAGCCCGGTGGGCGCGGCCTCTGCGGCGGCTGGGCCCTTGGTTGTTAAGTGGGCGTGGCCATAACGTTGTGGGCGTGGCCCCGCCCTCTGCAGCGCCGCTGCGGGCGCGTTAAGGAGGCGTGGCTTGCGCGCAATGGGCGTGGCCACCCCCGCAATGGGCGTGGCCTGAGCGCGGCGGGGCATCCCCGGCTGCGAGTGGGGGGGAGTGGGGGAAGGGGGGGGGGGATTTTGGGGGCGTTTTTGGGGTCTCGGCCTTGGCCCCGCCCCCTCCCATCCCCGGGGGGGTCCCGGGGGGGTCCCGGGGGGGTCCCCGGTGCCGCCGTCCCTCGTGTGCCCCCCCCGGCCCCCCCCGCGCCGCCGCTGCTGCGTCACGGCCCCGCCGCCAACGCCGCCCGCGCCCGCAGCGGCCGCCGGGGCCGGGCCGGGGGCGCCGACACCCCCGGGACCCCCCCGGGACCCCCGGGAACCCCCCGGGAACCCCCAGGGAACCCCCGGGAACCCCCCGGGACCGGCAGCAGAGACTCGGGACCCCTGCCCGCGTGAGAGCCCCCCCGCGCCGGAACCGCCCCAGAGAAACAGGGACGCACCCCAGAAACAGGGACAGACCCCAAAATATAGGGACAGAACCCCAAAATATAGGGACAGAACCCCAAAATATAGGGATACACCCCAGAGAAACAGGGACGCACCCCAGAGAAACAGGGACAGGACCCCAAAATATAGGGACAGAACCCCAAAATATAGGGACAGACCCCAAAATATAGGGAACCACCCCAGAGAAACAGGGACGCACCCCAAAAACAGGGACAGACCCCAAAATATAGGGACAGAACCCCAAAATATAGGGACAGACCCCAAAATATAGGGAACCACCCCAGAAATAGGGACAGAACCCCAAAATATAGGGACAGACCCCAAAATATAGGGAACCACCCCAGAAATAGGGACAGAACCCCAAAATATAGGGACAGAACCCCAAAATATAGGGAACCACCCCAGAGAAACAGGGACGCACCCCAAAGAAACAGGGATGCACCCCAGAAATAGGGACAGAACCCAAAAATATAAGGATACACCCCAAAGAAACAGGGATGCACCCCAAAAATAGCGACAGAATGGCAGAAATAGGGACAGACCCCTAAAAATAGGGACAGACCCCCAGAAATAGGGACAGACCCCCAAAGAAACAGGGAGGCACCCCAAAAACAGGGACAGACCCCCAGAAATAGGGACAGACCCCTAAAAATAGCGACAGAATGGCAGAAATAGGGACAGACCCCAAAGAAACAGGGATGCACCCCTGAAATAGGGACAGACCCCCAGAAATAGGGACAGCCCAATGGGAAGGGGACACCCCCAAAAACGGGACCCGCCCCGGGAATGGGACACCCCAAAAATCGGGACACACCCTCCCCCCACGGAACCCCGCCCCCCAAATAAGGGACATCCCAAAACTGGAGCCATCCCCCCATGGGACACCCCAAAATGGGACCCTTCATATGGGACAGCGCCCCCCAAACTGGGACACCCAAACTGGGACCCCCCAAACTGGGAACCCCCAAACTGGGACCCTCCAAACTGGGACCTCCACCCTAACTGGGAGCCCCTAAACTGGGACCCCTCCCCAAACAGGGACCCTCCCCCAAACTTGGAACTTCCCAAAACTGGGACCCCCCCCCCAAACTGGGACCCCCCCAAACTGGGAATCCTCAAACTGGGAACCCCCAAACTGGGACCCTCCCCAAACTGAGATCCCCCCAAACTGAAACCCCCCCCAAACTGGGACCCTCCCCCAAATCTGGACCACCCCAAACTCAGATCCCTCCCCAAACTGGGACCCCCAAACTGGGACCCCTCCCCAAAACCACACACCCCCCCCAACTGGGAATCCTCAAACTGGGACCCCCAAACTGGGACCCCTCCTCAAACTGGGACCCCCCCCAAACTGGGATCACCCAAACTGGGAACTCTCCCCAAACTGGGAATCCTCAAACTGGGACCCCTTCCAAACTGGGACCCCCAAACTGGGACCCCTCCCCAAACTGGGACCCCTCCCCAAACCAGACCCCCCCAAACTGGGACCCCTCCCCAAACTGGAACCCCCCCAAACTGGGAATCCTCAAACTGGGGCCCCTTCTCAAACTGGGACCCGTCCCCAAACCAGAACCCCCCAAACTGGGATCACCCAAACTGAGACCCTCCCCAAACTGGAACCTTTCCCCAAATTGGGACCCCCCAAACTGGGACCTTTCCCCAAATTGAGACCCCCCTCCCCAAACTGGGACCCCCCAAACTGGGACCCTCCCAAACTGGGACCCCTCCCCAAACTGGGACCCCTCCCCAAACCGGGACCCCTCCCCAAACCGGGTCCCCCAAGCCGCCCTTTGCCCGTTTTTGGGGTGCCATTGCCGCTGTGTCCCCCAGCCCCGGGTGTGATGGAGGCCGCCGAGGGGGGGGCGCCGCCCCCGAGCCCCCCGAGGCCCCCCCAGATCGGGGAGGGGCAGGACGTGCTGGCACGCTGGACAGACGGACTGCTGTACCTGGGCGTGGTCAAGAAGGTGGGAGCCCAAACTGCCCCAGAGCTGCCCCAAAGCACCCCAAACATGGCCCTGAAACTGCCCCAAACATGGCCATGAAACTGCCCCAAAACTGCCCCAAACATGGCCATGAAACTGCCCCAAACATGGCCATGAAACAGCCCCAAGACCAGCCTGAAACAGCCCCAAAAATGGACCCTGAAACAGCCCCAAAATGGCCCTGAAACAGCCCCAAAATGGCCCTGAAACAGCCCCAAAATGGCCATGAAACAGCCTCAAAGCACCCCAAACATGGCCCTGAAACTGCCCCAAAATTGCCCCAAACATGGCCATGAAACAGCCCCAAAACTGCCCTGAAACTGCCCCAAAATGGCCATGAAATAGCCCCAAAATGGCAATGAAACTGCCCCAGAATGGCCATGAAACAGCCCCAAAGCACCCCAAACATGGCCCCAAAACTGCCCCAAAATGGCCATGAAACAGCCCCAAAACTGCCCCAAAAATGGCCATGAAACTGCCCCAGAATGGTCCTGAAACAGCCCCAAAATGGACCCTGAAACAGCCCCAAAATCCAACCTGGAAACAGCCCCAAAACCAGCCCCAAAACAGCTCCAAAACTCCTCAAAAATGGCCCTGAAACAGCCCCCAAAAGCCCCAAACTGGCCCCAAAACAGCCCTGAAACCGGCCTAAATCAGCCCAAAACCCAACCCAAAACCAGCCCCAAAACTGACCCTGAAACAGCCACGAATCAGACCCCAAAATGGCCCTGAAACAGCCCCAAAAAACAGCCCAAAATGGCCCCAAACCAGTCCCAAAATGGCCCTAAACCAGCCCAAAATGGCCCCAAAACAGCCCCAAACCAGCCCCAAATGGCCCCAAACCAGCCCAAAATGGCCCCAAACCCAGCCAGAAAAACACCCCCAAAAATGGAACCAAAATAGCCCCAAACCAGCCCCGAAACAGCCCAAAAACTGCTCAAAACCAACCCCAAACTACACCGAAACCAGCCCAAAAATGGCCCTGAAACAGCCCCAAACTGCCCAAAACAGCCTGAAACACCCCAAACCCAGCCCAAAACTCCCTAAACCCCCCAAACTCACCCCAAAATTGGCTCAAACCCAGCCCCTAAAATCCCCCGAATCCCCCAAAACTCCCCCAAATCCCCTCCAAATCCCCCCTCAATCCCCCTAAATCCCCTGAAATCCCCAAAATCCCCCCAAATCCCTTCCAAATTCCTTGAAAAACCCCCAAAATCCCCCAAATCCACCAATCTCTCCAAACCCCCTCCCAAATCCCCCAAATCCTCTCCCAAATCGCCTCAAAGTGCCCCCAAATCCCCCTCAATCCCCCCAAACGCCCCCAAAATCCCCCCAAATGCCCTCCCAAATCCCCTGAAATGCCCCCAAAATCCCAAAATTCCCCCAAATCTCCTCAAACCCCCCAAAATCTGCCAACCCCCCTCCCAAATCCCCCAAAATCCACTCGCAAATCCTCCAAAATCCTGAAATTCCCTCTCAAATCCCCCAAAATCCCCTCCCAAATCCTCCAAACCCCCTCAAGCCCCCCAAAATCCCTCCCAAATCCCCCAAATCTCCCCAACCCCCCTCCCAAATCCCCCAAAATTCCCCCAAAATCCCCTAAAATCCCCCCAAATCCCCAAAATTCCCCCAAATCCCTCCCCAAAAAATCCCCTCAAATCCCTCCCAAATCCCCCAAAACCCCCTCAAATCCTTCCAAAATCCCCCCAAAAATCCCCTCAAATCCCTCCCGAATCTCTCCAAACCCCTTCCCAAATCTCCCAAATCCCCCAATATCCCCCCAAATCCCCCAATATCCCAAATCCCTCAAAATACCCCAAATCGCCCCAAAATCCCCCGAAGTCTCCCCAAAAATCCCCCAAAATTGGCCAAATCTCCCCAAATCTCCCCAAAAACCCCAAAATCCCCCCAAAATCCCCTCAAATCCCATCCCAAAATCCCCCAATATCCCCAAATCGCCCCAAAATCCCCCCAAAATCCCAAAATTCCCCCCAAAAATCCCCCAAATCCCCGCTGGGGTTCCCGCAGGTGGACGCTGCCCGCCGGGGCTGTTTGATCCAATTCGAGGACAATTCCCAATTTTTCGTTCTCTGGAAAGACATCAGCCCGGGTGAGCCGCAATTCCCCGTGAACCCCTTCATTAGCGGCTCATTAGCGTTAATGAACCCTTAATTAGCGGTTAATGAACCCTTAATTAGCGGTTAATTAGCGCTGATTACGGGTAATGAACGTTCCGTGCGCTCCTGGCGCCCCCCAGCGGCCGAGCCCGGGGATGACCCCGCGTGCTGCGTGTGCGCCGGGAGCGCCCGGAACGCCGAGAATTCCCTGGTGCGGTGCGGGAAGTGCGGCCACGGTCAGTGAAAAATGGGGAAAAATGGGGGGAAAATGGGGGGAAAAACGGGGGGAAAATGGGGGGAAAAAATCCGGGGGGAATGGGGGAAAAACGGGGGAAAAAATCCCGAAAATTCCCTGGTGCGGTGCGGGAAGTGCGGCCACGGTCAGTGAAAAATGGGGAAAATTGGGGGAAAATGGGGGAAAAATGGGGGGAAAATTGGGGGAAATGGGGGGAACAATCCGGGTGAAATGGGGGAAAAAAATCCCGAAAATTCCCTGGTGCGGTGCGGGAAGTGCGGCCACGGTCAGTGAAAAAACGGGGAAAAATTGGGGAAAAATGGGGAGAAAAAATCCGGGGGGAATGGGGAAAAACGGGGGAAAATGGGGGGAAAATTGGGGGGGAAATGCGGGGGAATAGGGAGAAAAAACCCGGGGAAAAAAATCCCGAAAATTCCCTGGTGCGGTGCGGGAAGTGCGGCCACGGTCAGTGAAAAATGAGGAAAAATTGGGGGAAAATGGGGGAAAAATGGGGGGGGAAAATGGGGGGGAAATGGGGGAAAAAATCCGGGGGGAATGGGGGAAAAACGGGGGAAAAAATCCCGAAAATTCCCTGGTGCGGTGCGGGAAGTGCGGCCACGGTCAGCGAAAAACGGGGGAATATTGGGGGAAAATGGGGGGAAAAATGGGGGAAAATGGGGGGAAAAATGGGGGAAAATGGGGGGAAAAATGGGGGAAAAAATGGGGGGAAAATGGGGAAAAAACGGGAAAAAAAAAATCCCGAGAATTCCCTGGTGCGGTGCGGGAAGTGCGGCCACGGTCAGTGAAAAACGGGGGGAAAACGGGAAAAAAATGGGGGGAAAATGGGGGAAAATGGGGGGAAAATAGGGGGAAAAATGGGGGGAAAAATCCGGGGGGAATGGGGGAAAAACGGGGAAAAAATCCCGAAAATTCCCTGGTGCGGTGCGGGAAGTGCGGCCACGGTCAGTGAAAAAATGGGGGGAAAATGGGGGAAAAATGGGGGAAAATGGGGGAAAAATGGGGGGGAAAAAATCCGGGGGGAATGGGGGAAAACGGGGGAAAATGGGGGGGAAATTGGGGGGGGGAATGGGGGGGAATAGGGAGAAAAAAACGGGGAAAAAAATCCCGAAAATTCCCTGGTGCGGTGCGGGAAGTGCGGCCACGGTCAGGGAAAAAATGGGGGAAAATGGGGGAAAATGGGGAAAAACTGGGGGGAAATGGGGGAAAAATAGGGGGAAAATAGGGGGGGAAATGGGGGGAAAATGGGGGAAAAAACGGGAAAAAAAAAATCCCGAAAATTCCCTGGTGCGGTGCGGGAAGTGCGGCCACGGTCAGTGAAAAACGGGGGGAAAACGGGAAAAAATGGGGGGAAAATGGGGGAAAATGGGGGGAAAATAGGGGGAAAAATGGGGGGAAAAAATCCGGGGGGAATGGGGGAAAAACGGGGAAAAAATCCCGAAAATTCCCTGGTGCGGTGCGGGAAGTGCGGCCACGGTCAGTGAAAAAATGGGGGAAAAATGGGGGAAAATGGGGAAAAATGGGGGAAAATGGGGGAAAAATGGGGGGAAAAAATCCGGGGGGAATGGGGGAAAACGGGGGAAAATGGGGGGGAAATTGGGGGGGGGAATGGGGGGGGAATAGGGAGAAAAAAAACGGGGAAAAAAATCCCGAAAATTCCCTGGTGCGGTGCGGGAAGTGCGGCCACGGTCAGGGAAAAAAATGGGGGAAAATGGGGGAAAATGGGGAAAAACTGGGGGGAAAAGTGGGGGGGGACGGGGAGAAAAACTCCGGGGGAAATGGGGGAAAAACGGGAAAAAAACCGGGAAAATGGGGGGAAAATGGGGATAAAAACAGAGGGCAATGGGGAGAAAAAAACCGGGAAAAACGGGGGGAAAAAACCCTGGAAAAATGGGGGAAAACGCGGGGGAAAGGGGGAAAAAAGCTGGAAAAACAGGGAGAAAATTGGGAGAAAATCAGGGGAAAAAATCCCGAAAATTCCCTGTTCCAGTGCGGGAAGTGCGGCACGGTCAGCGAAAAAAACGGGAAAAAAAACGGGGAAAAAAACCGGGAAAAAATGGGGATAAAAAACGGGGAAAAAACCCCGGGAAAAATGGGAGAAAAACTGGAGAAAAAGAGGGGCAAAATAGGGAGAAAAATGGGGGAAAAACCAGGAAAAACGGGGAGGGAAGATGGGAGAAAAATGGGAAAAATGTGGAGGAAAACGGGGAAAAAACGGGAAAAAATGGGAAAAAACGGGAAAAATGTGTCTGCAAGGGAAATTCCTAAAATCCCGAAAATTCCCTGGCCTGGTGTGGGAAGTGCGGTCAGGGGAAAAAAATGGGGATAAAAATGGGAATAAAATGGGGATTAAAATGGGGATAAAATGGGGATAAAAATGGGGATAAAATGGGAAAAAATTGGGATAAAAATGGGGATTAAAATGGGGATAAAAATGGGGATAAAAATGGGATAAAATGGGGAAAAAACGGGGATAAAATGGGGATAAATGGGGATAAAAATGGGGATAAAAAAGGGGATAAAAATGGGGATAAAATGGGATAAAATCGGGATAAAAATGGGAAAAAAATGGGGATAAAAATGGGAAAAACGGGAAAAAACTTGGGGAAAAATGGGGGAAAAATGGGGGGAAAAATCCCGAAAATTCCCTGGCTCGGTGTGGGAAGTGCAGGGAAAAAAACGGGGAGAAAAACGGGGAGAAAAACGGGGAGAAAAATGGGGAAAAACGGGAAGAAAAAACCCAGGGAAAAAAATGGGGAAAAAACGGGGAGAAAAATTGAGGAAAAATAGGGAAAAAACGGGGGGGGGGGGGGGGAATGGGGAAGAAAAAAAGGGAAAACTGGGAATAAAACCAGGGGGAATTGGGAGAAAAAATGGGGAAAACGGGAAAAAAAGGAGGAGAAATGGGAAAGAGGGGGCAGGGGTGGGAAAATCAGCGCCAAAATTCCAGAATTTCACCTGAAATTTAAAATAAATCTGGGGGAAAGGGGTGGGAAAAGCTCCTCAGAGGGGGGAAAAATGGGGAAAAAATGGGGGGAAAATGGGCAAAAAATGGGAAATAATGGGCAAAAAATGGGGGAAAAAATGGGGGGGAAAAAATGGGGGAAAAATGGGGGGAAAAAATGGGGGAAAAATGGGGGAAATTGGGTTTGGATGTGGGAAAAGTGGGAATGGGGTGGAAAATGGGAATAAAGGGGGAAGGGTGGAAAAATGCCCTGAAAATGGGGGAAAATTGAGGGGGAAATGGGAATGAAGGAGGGGAAATGGGGAAAAAATGGGAATTTTAATGGGAAAATGGGAATGAAGGGGGAAAGGTGGGGGGAAAATGGAATAAAGGGGGGAAAGGGTGGGAAAAATGGGAATGAAGGGGGAAAGGGTGGGAAAAATGGGAATTTTAATGGGAAAACGGGAGGAATGGGGAAAATGGGAGAATGCCCTCAAAAGTGGGAAAAATGGAGGAAAAACTGGAAAATGGGATTGGGGTGGGAAAATGGGAATATAGAGTGGGAAGAGTGGGGAAAATGGGAAAAGGGTGGGAAAATCCCCTCCAAAATGGGGAAAATTGGGGAAGAATGGGAAAATGGGAATGGAAAATGGAATGGGGGAAAGGGTGGGAAAAATGGGAATTATATTGGGAAAATGGGAAAGTTCCCTCAAAAGTGGGGAAAATTAGAGAAAAAATGGGGGAAAATGGGATTGGGATGGGAAGTTGGAATGGGAGTGGGAAAATGGGGGGAGGATGGGAATTAAGGGGGGGGAGGGTGGGAAAAATGGGAATTTTAATGGAAAAATGGGGGGAAATGGGAAAAATGGGGGAAAACTGGGATTTGGTGGGGAAAATGGGGAAAAGGGTGGGGAAAATGGGATTGGGATGGGAAAAATGGGAATGGGAGTGGGAAAAGTGGGAATGGGGTTGGGGAAATGGAGGGAAAATGGGAATTTTAATGGAAAAATGGGGGGGAAATGGGAAAAAATGGGAGAAAACTGGAATTTGAGTGGGGAAAATGGGAAAAGTCGGAAAAGGGTGGGAAATGGGGAAAAAATCCCGGGAGGAACGGGGAAAAATGGGGGAAAAAATGGGGGGGAAAAAAGTGGATTTGGGCCCAAAAAAACACCCAAAAAAAAAAAAAAAGGGGAATTTGGAGGGAAAAGATGGGGAAGGGCTGGGGGAAGGGAGGGGGCGGGATTGGGGCGGGAATTGGGGCGGGATTGGGGCGGGATTGGGGCGGGATTGGGGCGGAACTGGGGCGGAACTGGGGCGGGATTGGGGCGGGATTGGGGCGGAACTGGGGCGGGATTGGGGCGGGTTGGGGCGGGATTGGGGCGGAACTGGGGCGGGATTGGGCGGGATTGGGGCGGGATTGGGGCGGGATTGGGGCGGGATTGGGGGCGGGATTGGGGCGGGATTGGGGCGGGATTGGGGCGGGATTGGGGCGGAACTGGGGCGGAACTGGGGCGGGATTGGGGCGGGACTGAGGCGGGATTG
The DNA here is from genome assembly GCF_051311805.1 of Agelaius phoeniceus. NCBI lineage: Eukaryota > Metazoa > Chordata > Aves > Passeriformes > Icteridae > Agelaius > Agelaius phoeniceus. The sequence goes on along the minus strand of NC_135291.1, from coordinate 848,959 downwards.
GGGCGGGACTGGGGCGGGATTGGGGCGGAACTGGGGCGGGATTGGGGCGGGATTGGGGCGGGATTGGGGCGGAACTGGGGCGGGATTGAGGCGGGATTGGGGCGGGATTGGGGCGGGACTGGGGCGGGATTGGGGCGGGACTGGGGCGGGATTGGGGCGGGACTGGGGCGGGATTGGGGCGGGATTGGGGCGGGATCGGGGCGGGATCGGGGCGGGATTGGGGCGGGATTGGGGCGGAACTGGGGCGGGATCGGGGCGGGATCGGGGCGGGATCGGGGCGGGACTGGGGCGGGATCGGGGCGGGATCGGGGCGGGATCGGGGCGGGATTGGGGCGGGATTGGGGCGGGATCGGGGCGGGACTGGGGCGGGATTGGGGCGGGATTGGGGCGGGATCGGGGCGGGATTGGGGCGGGATCGGGGCGGGGATTGGGGCGGGACTGGGGCGGGATTGGGGCGGGATTGGGGCGGGACTGGGGCGGGATCGGGGCGGGACTGGGGCGGGATCGGGGCGGGATTGGGGCGGGATTGGGGCGGGATCGGGGCGGGATTGGGGCGGGATCGGGGCGGGATCGGGGCGGGATCGGGGCGGGATCGGCGGGGGATCGGGGCGGGAATTGGGGCGGGATTGGGGCGGGATTGGGGCGGAACTGGGGCGGGATTGGGGCGGGGACTGAGGCGGGATTGGGGCGGGACTGGGGCGGGATTGGGGCGGAACTGGGGCGGGATTGGGGCGGGATTGGGGCGGGATTGGGGCGGGATTGGGGCGGGATTGGGGCGGAACTGGGGCGGGATTGAGGCGGGATTGGGGCGGGATTGGGGCGGGACTGGGGCGGGATTGGGGCGGGACTGGGGCGGGATTGGGGCGGGACTGGGGCGGGATTGGGGCGGGATTGGGGCGGGATCGGGGCGGGATCGGGGCGGGATTGGGGCGGGATCGGGGCGGGATTGGGGCGGGATCGGGGCGGGATTGGGCGGGATCGGGGCGGGATCGGGGCGGGATTGGGGCGGATCGGGGCGGGATCGGGGCGGGATCGGGGCGGGAATTGGGGCGGGATTGGGGCGGGATTGGGGCGGGACTGGGGCGGGAACTGGGGCGGGAACTGGGGCGGGATTGGGGCGGGATTGGGGCGGAATTTGTGCGGGATTGGGGCGGGACTGGGGCGGGATTGGGGCGGGATTGGGGCGGGATTGGGGCGGAATTTGTGCGGGATTGGGGCAGGATTTGTGCGGAGTTGGGTAGAATTTGTGCGGAATTTGTGCGGAATTTGTGCGGAATTTGTGCGGGATTGGGGCGGGAATTTGTGCGGAATTTGTGCGGAATTTGTGTGGAATTTGTGCGGGATTAGTGCGGAATTTGTGCGGGATTTGTGCGGGATTTGTGCGGAATTTTTGTGCGGAATTTGTGCGGAATTTGTGCGGAATTGGGGTGGAATTTGTGCGGGATTTGTGCGGAATTAGTGCGGAATTAGTGCGGAATTTGTGCGGGATTTGTGCGGAATTTATGGAATTTCCCATTCCCAGTTTATCACCAGCGCTGCCACGCCCCCCCCGCGCCCGGCGGCGCCGCCCCCTGGAGCTGCCGCCGCTGCGTCTTCGCCGTGGCCACAAAGGTGAGGGAGGAAGGGCCCAAAAACCACCAGAAATGCAGGAAAATAACCCAAAATTGAAATAAAAATGTCCAGAAATTCCACCCGAAATGCAGGGAAAATAACCCGAAAATTGAAATAAAAATGTCCAAAAATTCCCGCCAAATTCCTCAAAAAATCCCCCAAAAAATTTAAAGAAAAATGTCCAAAAATCCCACCCAAAACGCAAAAAAATAACCCGAAAACTGAAAATAAAATGTCCAAAAAATCCACCCGAAATGCAGGAAAAATAACCCAAAAATTGAAATAAAATGGCCAGAAATCCTACCAGAAACACAGGAAAAATAAACCCAAAAATTCAAAGACAAATGTCCAAAAACCCCACCCGAAACGCAGGGAAAATAACCCGAAAATTGAAAAAAAAGAGTCCAGAAATCCCACCAGAAACGCAGGAGAAATAAACCAAAAACTGAAAATAAAATGTCCAAAAAATCCACCTGAAACGCAGGGAAAACAACCCAAAAATTGAAAATAAAATGTCCAGAAAATCCCACCAGAAACGCAGGAGAAATAAACCAAAAACTGAAAATAAAATGTCCAAAAAATCCACCCGAAACGGAGGAAAAATAACCCAAAAATTGAAAATAAAATGTCCAGGAGTCCCACCAGAAACCACAGGAAAAATAACCCAAAAATTCAAAGACAAATGTCTCAAAATTCCACTCGAAACTCAGAAAAAATCCCAACAATTCAAGGACAAATCTCCAAAAATTCCCCCCAAAATTCCCCCAAAAACAAAAAATTCCCCAAAAAATTCCCCAAAATTCGCAAAAATTTCCCCAAAAATTAAAAAAAAATCACCAAAATTTTTTCCACTAAGGTTTTTCCCACTAATTCCTGGTGTTATTCCCATTGTAATTCCCACTGTGATTCCTGGGTTTTCCCTGGCAATTCCTGGTGGAATTCCTGTTAATTTCCCGCTGGAATTCCTGGGGTCATTCCCATTAATTCCTGGGTCATTCCCATTAATTCCTGCTGTCATTCCCATCAATTCCTGGGTCATTCCATTAATTCCTGGGTCATTCCCATCATTCCTGCTGTCATTCCCATCAATTCCTGGGTCATTCCCATTAATTCCTGGGTCATTCCCATTAATTCCTGCTGTCATTCCATCAATTCCTGGGGTCATTCCCATCAATTCCTGCTGTCATTCCCATCAATTCCTGGTGTCATTCCCATCAATTCCTGGGTCATTCCCCATCAATTCCTGGGTCATTCCATTAATTCCTGGGTCATTCCCATTAATTCCTGGGGTCATTCCCATCAATTCCTGGGTCATTCCCATTAATTCCTGGGTCATTCCCATCAATTCCTGGGTCATTCCCATTAATTCCTGGGTCATTCCCATTAATTCCTGGGTCATTCCCATCAATTCCTGGGTCATTCCCATTAATTCCTGCTGTCATTCCCATCAATTCCTGGGTCATTCCCATCAATTCCTGGGTCATTCCCATCAATTCCTGGGTCATTCCCTGTAATTCCTGGGTCATTCCCAATAATTCCTGCTGTCATTCCCATCAATTCCTGGGTCATTCCCATTAATTCCTGCTGTCATTCCCATCAATTCCTGGGTCATTCCCATTAATTCCTGGGTCATTCCCATCAATTCCTGGGTCATTCCCATTAATTCCTGGTTGAATTCCCATCAATTCCTGGTGTCATTCCCATCAATTCCTGGGTCATTCCCTGTAATTCCTGGTGTCATTCCCATTAATTCCTGGGTCATTCCCACCAATTCCTGGGGTCATTCCCATCAATTCCTGGTGGAATTCCCATTAATTCCTGGGTCATTCCCATCAATTCCTGGGTCATTCCCATCAATTCCTGCTGTCATTCCCATTAATTCCTGCTGTCATTCCCATCAATTCCTGGGTCCTTCCCATTAATTCCTGGTGGAATTCCCATTAATTCCTGCTGTCATTCCCATTAATTCCTGGGTCATTCCCATCAATTCCTGGGTCATTCCCATCAATTCCTGGTGTCATTCCCATTAATTCCTGGGTCATTCCCGCTGTTTCCTGTTCATTCCCGCTGTCATTCCTGGGATTTTCCTGTCAATTCCCGGTGTCTTTCCCGCTGTCATTCCCATCAATCCCCATCCATTCCCGGTGTCATTCCTGCTGGAATTCCTGGATTTTTCCTGGAAATTCCTGGTGTAATTCCTGATGTTTTCCTGCTAATTCCCACTGCAATTCCCGCTGGAATTCCTGGGGTTTTCCTGGTCATTCCCGCTGGAATTCCTGGGGTTTTCCCATTAATTCCTGCTGTTATTCCCGCTGTAATTCCCACTGTTTTCCTGTTCATTCCCGGTGTCATTCCTGTTGAAATTCTCAGGTTTTTCCCATTAATTCCCACTGGAATTCCCACTGGAATTCCCGGTCATTCCCGGTGTCATTCCCGCTGTAATTTCCAGGGGTTTTTTGTTCATTCCTGGTGTCCTTCCCGGTAATTCCACTGGAATTCCCAGGTTTTTCCCATTAATTCCTGGTGTTATTCCCACTGTAATTCCCACTGTGATTCCTGGGTTTTTCCTGGCAATTCCTGGTGTAATTCCTGTTAATTCCTGGTGTAATTCCTGTTGTTTTTCTGTTAATTCCCGCTGGAATTCCCGTTGTTTTTCTGTTAATTCCTGCTGGAATTCCTGGGGTTTTTCCCATTAATTCCTGCTGTTATTCCTGCTGTTTTCCTGGTCATTCCTGGTGGCATTCCTGGGATTTTCCTGTCAATTCCCAGTTTCTTTCCTGGTCTCATTCCCATCATCCCCATCCATTCCCGGTGTCATTCCCAGCGTAAATCCCGCTGTTTTCCCGGTGTTTTCCTGTTCATTCCCACTGGAATTCCAGCTGGAATTCCTGATGTTTTCCCATTAATCCCTGCTGGAATTCCCAGTGTCATTCCCAGTCATTCCCGGTGTCATTCCCGGTGTCATTCCCGTTAATTTCTTGTGCCATTCCTGGTGTAATTCCTGGGGTTTTCCCGCTCATTCCCGGTGTCATTCCTGCTGTGATTCCCACTGTAATTCCCATTAATTCCTGGTGTTATTCCTGCTGTTTTCCTTTTCGTTCCTGGTGTCATTCCCATTAATTCCTGCTGTAATTCCCATTAATTCCTGGTGTCATTCCTGCTGTAATTCCCGGTGTCATTCCTGGGTTTTTCCCACTAATTCCCGGTGTCTTTCCTGCTGTTTTCCTGTTAATTCCCACTGTGATTCCCAGTATAATTCCCATTAATTCCTGGTGTCATTCCCGTCAATCCCCGTTGATTCCCAGTGTCATTCCTGCTGTAATTCCCAGTGTAATTCCTGGGTTTTTCCTGGTAATTCCCAGTGTCATTCCCGCTGTTATTCCCGCTGTTTTCCTGTTGATTCCCAGTGTCATTCCTGCTGTAATTCCCACTGTAATTCCTGGATTTTTCCTAGTAATTCCCAGTATAATTCCTGGATTTTTCCTGTTCATTCCCGGTGTCATTCCCGCTGTTTTCCTGTTAATTCCCAGTGTCATTCCCGGGTTTTTCCTGTCAATTCCCAGTGTCATTCCCATCAATCCCCGTCCATTCCAGGTGTAATTCCCATTAATTCCCACTGGAATTCCTGCTGTTTTCCTGGTGTTTCCCCATTAATTCCCGCTGTAATTCCTGGTTTTTCCTGTTCATTTCCGGTGTTATTCCCGGCATCGTTCCCACTGGAATTCCTGGGTTTTTCCCATCAATTCCCGATGTCATTCCCAGTGTAATTCCCGTTCATTTCTGGTGTCATTCCCGCTGTAATTCCTGATGTTTCCCGGTGTTTTCCCACCCATTCCCGCTGAGATTCCCAGTGTTTCCCCCATCAATCCCGGGTGTAATTCCCAGTGTTTTCCCCGCTGTAAATCCCGGTGTTAATTCTCATTAATTCCCCCTGGAATTCCCATTAACCCCCATTGGAATTCCCGTTAAATCCCCTCTGGAATTCCCATTAATCTGAGCTGGAATTTCTCTTAATTCCCACTGGAATTCCTGTTAAATCCCCACTGGAATTCCCATTAATTCCCCCTGGAATTCCTGTTGTGAATTCCTGCTTCGATTCCCATTAATCCCCAGTGGGAATTCCCATTAATCCCCACTGGAATTTCTGTTCATTCCCCCTGGAATTCCCATTAATCCCCAGTGGGAATTCCCATTAATCCCCGCTGGAATTCCCAGGTGGTTTTCCCGGTGTTTCCCTCTTAGTTCCCGCTGTAATTCCTGGCATTTTCCCCATAGTTCCTGCTGGAATTCCCGGTGTTTTCCCATTGTTTCCTGGTGTTTTCCCATTCATTCCCAGTGAAATTCCTGGATTTTTCCCCCATTAATTCCCAGTGCTTTCCCTGGATTTTCCCCATTAATTCCCGATGTTTTCCTGGTGTTCATTCCTGGTTTAATTCACGTTTCCCCTCAGCGGGGTGGGGCCATTCCCGGTGTAATTCCCGGGTTTTATTCACGTTTTTTCCCCATTTTCCCCCTCAGCGTGGCGGCGCTCTCCGGCGGGGCCATTCCCGGTGTTAATTCCTGGTGTTTATTCCCATTTTTTCCCGTTTTTCCCCCATTTTCCCCCTCCGCGTGGCGGCGCTCTGAGGCAGGCCCATTCCCAGTGTAATTCCCGGTGTTTATTCCCGGTGTTTTTACCCCATTTTCCCCGTTTTTCCCCATTTTTCCCCTCAGCGGGGCGGCGCTCTGAGGCGGGGCCATTCCCGGTGTAATTCCCGGTGTTTATTCCCGGTTTTTATTCCCGTTTTTTCCCCATTTTCCCTCAGCGGGGCGGGGCTCTGAGGGGGGCCATTCCCAGTGTGATTCCCAGTGTTTATTCCTGGTGTTTATCCCCATTTTTTCCCATTTTTCCCCATTTTTTCCCTCTTTTTCCCCTCAGCGTGGCAGTGCTCTGAGGCGGGGCCATTCCCGGTGTTTATTCCCAGTGTAATTCCCGGTGTTTTTACCCATTTTTCCCGTTTTTCCCCCATTTTTCCCTCATCAGGGTGGCACTCTCCGGCGCGCCCATTCCCGGTGTGAATTCCCAGTGTAATTCCCGGTGTTTATTACCATTTTTCCCATTTTTCCCCGATTTTCCCCGATTTTCCCCATTTTCCCTCAGCGGGGCAGGGCTCTCCAGCAGGGCAATTCCCAGTGTAATTCCCGGTGTTTATTCCCGTTTTTATTCCCGTTTTTCCCGGTGTTTCCCAGCGTGGCGGCGCTCTGAGGCGGGGCCATTCCCGGTGTAATTCCTGGTGTTTTTACCCATTTTTTCCCCGTTTTTCCCCATTTTCCCCCCCCAGCATGGCGGCGCTCTGAGGCGGGGCCATTCCCAGTGTAATTCCCGGTGTTTATTCCCGGTGTTTATCCCCATTTTTTCCCATATTTCCCCATTTTTTCCCCATTTTTCCCCTCAGCGGGCGGCGCTCTGAGGCGGGGCCATTCCCGGTGTAATTCCTGGTGTTTTTACCCATTTTTCCCCGTTTTTTCCCCATTTTTTCCCTCAGCGGGCGGCGCTCTGAGGCGGGGCCATTCCCAGTGTGATTCCCGGTGTTTATTCCCGGTGTTTATCCCCATTTTTTCCCATATTTCCCCATTTTTTCCCCATTTTTCCCCTCAGCGGGTGGCGCTCTGAGGCGGGGCCATTCCCAGTGTAATTCCCAGTGTAATTCCCGTTGTTTTTACCCATTTTTCCCGTGTTTTTTCCCCATTTTCCCCAGCGTGGCGGCGCTCTGAGGCGGGGCCATTCCCGCTGTGATTCCCAGTGTAATTCCCGGTGTTTTTACCCATTTTCCCCGTTTTTTCCGCATTTCTCCCTCAGCGTGGCGGCGCTCTCCATCGGGCCCATTCCCAGTGTAATTCCCGGTGTTTATTCCCGGTGTTTTTACCCATTTTTTCCCGTTTTTCCCCCAGCGTGGCGGGGCTCTGAGGCAGGGCCATTCCCGGTGTTTATTCCCGGTGTTTTTACCCATTTTCCCCGTTTTTTCCCCCATTTTCCCTCAGCGGGGCGGGGCTCTGAGGGGGCCCATTCCCGCTGTGATTCCCGGTGTTAATTTCCGGTGTTTTTACCCATTTTTCCCCGTTTTTTCCCCATTTTTCCCCCCCCAGCATGGCGGCGCTCTGAGGCGGGGCCATTCCCAGTGTAATTCCCAGTGTAATTCCTGGTGTTTTTACCCATTTTTCCCCGTTTTTTCCCCATTTCTCCCCCAGCATGGCTGGGCTCTGAGGCGGGGCTCTGAGGCGGGGCCATTCCCGGTGTAATTCCCGGTGTTTATTCCCGGTGTTTTAACCCATTTTTCCCAATTTTTTCCCCCAGCGTGGCGGCGCTCTGAGTAGGGGCCATTCCCAGTGTAATTCCCGGTGTTAATTCCCATTGTTTTTACCCATTTTTCCCGTGTTTTTTCCCCATTTTCCCCAGCATGGCGGCGCTCTGAGGCGGGGCCATTCCCGGTGTAATTCCCGGTGTTTATTCCCGGTGTTTATTCCCGGTGTTTTAACCCATTTTTCCCCATTTTCCCCCCTCAGCATGGCGGCGCTCTGAGGCGGGGCCATTCCCGGTGCCATTCCCGGTGTTTATTCCCGGTTTTTATTCCCGTTTTTTCCCCATTTTCCCCCCCCCAGCATGGCGGCGCTCTGAGGCGGGGCCATTCCCGGTGCCATTCCCGGTGTAATTCCCGGTGTTTTTACCCATTTTCCCCGTTTTTCCCCATTTCCCCCCCCCCAGCATGGCGGCGCTCTGAGGCGGGGCCATTCCCGCTGTGATTCCCAGTGTAATTCCCGGTGTTTATTCCCGGTGTTTTAACCCATTTTTCCCCATTTTCCCCCTCAGCATGGCGGCGCTCTGAGGCGGGCCCATTCCCGGTGTAATTCCCGGTGTTTATTCCCGGTGTTTATCCCCATTTTTTCCCATTTTTTTCCCATTTTTTCCCTCTTTTTCCCCTCAGCGTGGCAGCGCTCTGAGGCGGGGCCATTCCCGGTGTTTATTCCCGGTGTTTTTACCCGTTTTTCCCGTTTTTTCCCCAGCACGGCGGCGCTCTGAGGCGGGGCCCGCAGGCCCGGTGTAATTCCCGGTGTAATTCCCGGTTTTTATTCCCGTTTTTCCCCATTTTCCCCCTCAGCACGGCGGCGCTCTGAGGCGGGGCCCGCAGGCCCGGTGCCATTCCCGGTGTTTATTCCCGGTGTTTATTCCCGGTTTTTATTCCCGTTTTTCCCCATTTTCCCCCTCAGCACGGCGGCGCTCTGAGGCGGGGCCCGCAGGCCCGGTGCCATTCCCGGTGTTTATTCCCGGTGTTTATTCCCGGTTTTTATTCCCGTTTTTCCCCATTTCCCCCCCCCCAGCATGGCGGCGCTCTGAGGCGGGGCCATTCCCGCTGTGATTCCCAGTGTAATTCCCGGTGTTTTTACCCATTTTCCCCGTTTTTCCCCATTTCCCCCCCCCCAGCATGGCGGCGCTCTGAGGCGGGGCCATTCCCGCTGTGATTCCCAGTGTAATTCCCGGTGTTTATTCCCGGTGTTTTAACCCATTTTTCCCCATTTTCCCCCTCAGCATGGCGGCGCTCTGAGGCGGGCCCATTCCCGGTGTAATTCCCGGTGTTTATTCCCGGTGTTTATCCCCATTTTTTCCCATTTTTTTCCCATTTTTTCCCTCTTTTTCCCCTCAGCGTGGCAGCGCTCTGAGGCGGGGCCATTCCCGGTGTTTATTCCCGGTGTTTTTACCCGTTTTTCCCGTTTTTTTCCCCAGCACGGCGGCGCTCTGAGGCGGGGCCCGCAGGCCCGGTGTAATTCCCGGTGTAATTCCCGGTTTTTATTCCCGTTTTTCCCCATTTTCCCCCTCAGCACGGCGGCGCTCTGAGGCGGGGCCCGCAGGCCCGGTGCCATTCCCGGTGTTTATTCCCGGTGTTTATTCCCGGTTTTTATTCCCGTTTTTCCCCATTTTCCCCCTCAGCACGGCGGCGCTCTGAGGCGGGGCCCGCAGGCCCGGTGCCATTCCCGGTGTTTATTCCCGGTGTTTATTCCCGGTTTTTATTCCCGTTTTTCCCCATTTTCCCCCTCAGCACGGCGGCGCTCTGAGGCGGGGCCTGCAGGCCCGGTGCCATTCCCGGTGTTTATTCCCGGTTTTTATTCCCGTTTTCCCCCCCCAGCACGGCGGCGCTCTGAGGCGGGGCCCGCAGGCCCGGGCCATGCTCCGCATGAAGTCGGTGCTGCCGTACGCGCTGGGGGCGCTGGACTGGGACCCCCCGCACCTGCACAACCTCCAGCACTGCTACTGCTACTGCGGCGGGCCCGGACAGTGAGTGATGGCAATTCCCAAAAAATATATCCCAAAAAATTCCCAAAAATCCCCATCCAAATCCACCCGGAAACGGCCCCAAAACGGCCCCAAAACCTGCCCCAAAACTGGGACCCCCCGCACCTGCACAACCTCCAGCACTGCTACTGCTACTGCGGCGGGCCCGGACAGTGAGTGATGGCAATTCCCAAAAAATATATCCCAAAAAATTCCCAAAAATCCCCATCCAAATCCGCCCGGAAACGGCCCCAAAATGGCTCAGAAACTCCCAAATCTGCCCCAAAACTGGGACCCCCCGCACCTGCACAACCTCCAGCACTGACACTGTGCTGCGGCGGGCCTGGACAGTGAGTGATGGTCCCGAAAATCCTGGAATTCCCAAAAAAATATATCCCGAAATTCCCAAAAATCCCCATCCAAATCCGCCCGGAAACGGCCCCAAAACGGCCCCGAAACACCAAAATCTGCCCTAAATTCCCCCCTGCACAACCTCCAGCACTGACACTGCTACTGCGGCGGGCCCGGACAGTGAGTGATGGTCCTGAAAATCCCGGAATTCCCAAAAAAAATCCCAAAATTCCCAAAAATCCCCATCCAAATCAGTCCAGAAACGGCCCCAAAACGGCCCCAAAACACCAAAATCTGCCCCAAATTCCCCCCTGCACAACCTCCAGCACTGCCCCAAACTGCAGGGAGCCTGAGCAGTGAGTCACATTCCCGAAAATCCCAGAATTCCCCAAATTCCCCAAATTCCTGAATCCCAGCTGGAACCTGAAGATGCTCCTGGTGCTCCCTCCAAAACCCCCTGGAAAATCCTCTCAAATCCCCAAAAAACCCCCCCAAATCCCCCAAAAATCCCCCCAAATCCCCCCCAAATTTCCCCCAAAACCCCATAAAAACCCCATAAAATCCCCAAAATCCCAAAATCGCCTGAATTTGCCCCAAATCCCCCAGCTGGAACCTGCAGATGCTGCAGTGCCAGCGGTGCCAGCAGTGGCTCCACTGCTCCCAGGGCTCCCCAAAACCCCCAAAAATCCCTCCAAAAACCCCCAAAAATCCCCTAAAACTCCCCCCAAATCTCCCCCAAAATCGCCTAAAAACCCCCATAAAAACCCCATAAAATCCCCCAAAATCCCAAAATCGCCTGAATTTGCCCCAAATCCCCCAGCTGGAACCTGCAGATACTGCAGTGCCAGCGGTGCCAGCAGCGGCTCCACTGCTCCCGGGGCTCCCCAAAACCCCCAAAAATCCCTCCAAAAACCCCCAAAAATCCCCTAAAAATCCCCCCAAATCTCCCCCAAAATCCCCTAAAAACCCCATAAAAATCCCATAAAATTCCCAAAGTCCCAAAATCGCCGGATTTTGCCCCAAATCCCAGCTGGAACCTGCAGATGCTGCAGTGCCGGCGGTGCCAGCAGTGGCTCCACTGCTCCCGGGGCTCCCCAAAACCCCCAATAATCCCCCTAAAAACCCCCAAAATCCCATAAAAATCCCCCCAAATCCCCCCCAAATTTCCCCCAAAACCCCATAAAAACCCCATAAAATCCCCAAAGTCCCAAAATCGCCGGATTTTGCCCCAAATCCCAGCTGGAACCTGCAGATGCTGCAGTGCCAGCGGTGCCAGCAGTGGCTCCACTGCTCCCGGGGCTCCCCAAAACCCCAAAAATCCCTCCAAAAACCCCCAAAAATCCCCTAAAAATCCCCCAAATCTCCCCCAAAATCCCCTAAAAACCCCCTAAAAACCCTATAAAATCCCCCAAAGTCCCAAAATCGCCGGATTTTGCCCCAAATTCCGCAGCTGGAACCTGCAGATGCTGCAGTGCCAGTGGTGCCAGCAGTGGCTCCACTGCTCCCAAATCCCCCTAAAATCCCTCCAAAAACCCGCAAAAATCCCCTAAAAATCCCCCCAAATCTCCCCCAAAATCCCCTAAAAACCCCATAAAAATCCCATAAAATTCCCAAAGTCCCAAAATCGCCGGATTTTGCCCCAAATCCCAGCTGGAACCTGCAGATGCTGCAGTGCCGGCGGTGCCAGCAGTGGCTCCACTGCTCCCGGGGCTCCCCAAAACCCCCAATAATCCCCCTAAAAACCCCCCAAAATCCCATAAAAATCCCCCCAAATCCCCCCAAATTTCCCCCAAAACCCCATAAAAACCCCATAAAATCCCCAAAGTCCCAAAATCGCCGGATTTTGCCCCAAATCCCAGCTGGAACCTGCAGATGCTGCAGTGCCAGCGGTGCCAGCAGTGGCTCCACTGCTCCCGGGGCTCCCCAAAACCCCCAAAAATCCCTCCAAAAACCCCCAAAAATCCCCTAAAAATCCCCCCAAATCTCCCCCAAAATCCCCTAAAAACCCCTAAAAACCCTATAAAATCCCCCAAAGTCCCAAAATCGCCGGATTTTGCCCCAAATTCCGCAGCTGGAACCTGCAGATGCTGCAGTGCCAGTGGTGCCAGCAGTGGCTCCACTGCTCCCAAATCCCCCTAAAATCCCTCCAAAAACCCGCAAAAATCCCTAAAAATCCCCCCAAATCCCCCCCAAAATCCCCCAAAACCCCATAAAAACCCCATAAAAACCCCATAAAATCCCCAAAATCCCAAAATCGCCTGAATTTGCCCCAAATCCCAGCTGGAACCTGCAGATGCTGCAGTGCCGGCGGTGCCAGCAGTGGCTCCACTGCTCCCGGGGCTCCCCAAACCCCCCCTAAAATCCCTCCAAAAACCCCCAAAAATCCCCCAAACCCCCCCCCAAATCTCCCCCAAAATCCCATAAAAACCCGTAAAATCCCCAAAATCCCAAAATCGCCTGAATTTGCCCCAAATCCCAGCTGGAACCTGCAGATGCTGCAGTGCTGGTGGTGCCAGCAGTGGCTCCACTGCTCCCAAATCCCCCTAAAATCCCTCCAAAAACCCCCCAAAATCCATAAAAATCGCCCCAAATCTCCCCCAAAATACCCCCAAATCTCCCCCAAAATCCCATAAAAACCCTATAAAATCCCCATAAAAATTCCCCAAAGTCCCAAAATCGCCTGAATTGGCCCCAAATCCCAGCTGGAACCTGCAGATGCTGCAGTGCCGGCGGTGCCAGCAGTGGCTCCACTGCTCCCGGGGCTCCCCAAAACCCCCTAAAAACGCCCCCGATTTCCCCCAAAATCCCATAAAAATCCCATAAAAACCCCCTAAAATCCCCCAAAATCCAAAATCCCTGAATTTGCCCCAAATCCAGCTGGAACCTGAAGATGCTGCAGTGCCGGCGGTGCCAGCAGTGGCTCCACTGCTCCCAAATCCCCCTAAAATCCCTCCAAAAACCCCAAAATCCCCCCAAACCCCCCCCTAATCTCCCCCAGAATCCCATAAAAACCCCATAAAAATCCCCAAGTCCCAAAATCGCCTGAATTTGCCCCAAATCCCAGCTGGAACCTGAAGATGCTGCAGTGCCGGCGGTGCCAGCAGTGGCTCCACTGCTCCCAAATCCCCCTAAAATCCCTCCAGAACCCCCAAAAATCCCTAAAAATCCCATAAAAATCTCTCCCAAAATGCCATAAAAATTCCCCAAAATCGCCCCAAAATCCATAAAAACCCCATAAAGTCCCCCAAAGTCCCAAAACCGCAGGATTTTGCCCCAAATCCCAGCTGGAGCCTGAGGATGCTCCTGGTGCTCCCTCCAAAACCCCTGAAAAATCCCCCCCAAATCTCCCTCAAAATCCCCCAAAAAATCCCATAAAATCCATAAAAAGCCCCAAAATCCATAAAAACCCATAAAATCCCCCAAAGTCCCAAAATCGCCTGAATTTGCCCCAAATTCCCCAGCTGGAACCTGCAGATGCTGCAGTGCCGGTGGTTCCAGCAGTGGCTCCACTGCTCCCGGGGCTCCCCAAATCCCCCTAAAAACCCCCAAAATCCCCAAAAATCCCCCAAAACCCCCCCCAAATTTCCCCAAAATCCCCCCAAAATCCCATAAAAACCCCATAAAAATCCCCCAAAATCCCAAAATCGCCTGAATTGGCCCAAATCCCCAGCTGGAACCTGCAGATGCTGCAGTGCCGCGGTGCCAGCAGTGGCTCCACTGCTCCCGGGGCTCCCCAAATCCCCAAAAATCCCATAAAAATCCCCTAAAAATCCCCAAAACCCCCCCAAATTTCCCCCAAAACCCCATAAAAACCCCATAAGATCCCCCAAAGTCCCAAAATCGCCTGAATTTGCCCAAATCCCAGCTGGAACCTGAAGATGCTGCAGTGCCGGCGGTGCCAGCAGTGGTTCCATGAGGCCTGCACCCAGTGCCTGACGCGGCCGCTGCTCTACGGGGACAGGTCAGGAATGGGATTTGGGGGAAATTCCGGCCTTTTTGGGTTTTTGGAAATTTTGGGGTTTTCGGGTTTTCGGGTTTTGGGGTTTTGGGGTTTTTGGGGACATTTTTTATTTTTCGGGATTTTTTTGGGTTCTGCTGCTCTATGGGGACAGGTCCCGAACGGGGTTTTGGGGTCAATTCAGGCCTTTTTGGGGTTTTGGGGTTTTTGGGCTTTTGGGGGTTTTGGGGTTTTTGGGGACATTTTTTATTTTCAGGATTTTTTTGGGTTCTGCTGCTCTACAGGGACAGGTCCCGAACGGGGGTTTGGGGTCAATTGGGGCTTTTTGGGGTTTTTGGGAAATTTTGGGGTTTTTTGGGTTTTTGGGGTTTGGGGGTTTTTGAGGCTTTGGGACATTTTTGGTTTTAGGGACTTTTTGCTTCTCCTGCTCTACAGGGACAGGTCCCAAACGGGATTTGGGGTCAATTCCGGCCTTTTTGGGGTTTTGGGAAATTTTGGGTTTTTTCGGGTTTTTCGGGTTTTGGGGTTTTGGGGTTTTTTGGGGACATTTTTTATTTTCGGGATTTTTTTGGGTTCAGCTGCTCTATGGGGACAGGTCCCGAATGGGGATTTTGGGGGCAATTTTGGGGTTTTTGGGGTTTTTGGGACATTTTGGGGTTTTGGGGTTTTTTGGTTTTTGGGGGTTTTGGGGTTTTTGGGGACATTTTTTATTTTTCGGGATTTTTTGGATTCTGCTGCTCTATGGGGACAGGTCCCGAATGGGGGTTTGGGGTCAATTCGGGGCTTTTTGGGGTTTTTTGGGACATTTTGGGGTTTTTGGGGTTTTGGGGTTTTTGGGTTTTGGGGGTTTTAGGGTTTTTTGGGACATTTTTGGTTTTTAGGGATTTTTTTGGCTTCTCCTGCTCTACGGTTCAGGTGAATTCGGGGCAGATTTGGGGTGAATTTGGGAATTTTGGGAACATTCTTGGGGTTTTTTGGGGTTTTTGGCAAATTTTGGGGTTTTGGGGGTTTTTGGGTTTGGGGGTTTTTGAGGCTTTGGGGACATTTTTGATTTTTGGGATTTTTTGGGTTCTGCTGCTCTACGGGGACAGGTCAGGAATGGGGATTTGGGGTCAATTTGGGCCTTTTTGGGGTTTTTGGGGAAATTCTGGGTTTTTGGGGTTCGGGGACATTTTTTGTTTTTTGGGATTTTTTTGGCATCTCCTGCTCTATGGGGACAGGTCCCGAACGGGGGTTTGGGGTCAATTCGGGGCCTTTTTGGGTTTTTGGGAAATTTTGGGGTTTTTCAGGTTTTGGGGGTTTTGGGGGTTTGGGGACATTTTTTATTTTTCGGGATTTTTTTGGGTTCTGCTGCTCTATGGGACAGGTCCCGAACGGGGTTTTGGGGTCAATTCGGGGCTTTTTGGGGTTTTGGGGTTTTGGGGAAATTTTGGGGTTTTGGTGTTTTTGAGGCTTTGGGGACATTTTTGGTTTTTTGGGATTTTTTGGCTTCTCCTGCTCTACAGGGACAGGTCCTGAACGCTGATTTGGGGTCAATTCGGCATTTTTGGGTTTTGGGGAAATTTTGGGAAATTTTGGGGATTTTGGGGTTTGGGGGATTTTTGGGCTTTTGGGGGGGGTTGGGGGTTTTTGGGGTTTTGGGGCTTTTTGGGGTTTTTAGGATTTTTTGGGGTTTGGGGATTTTTGGGGGTTTTAGGGTTTTTTTCTGATCTTTTGGGGTTTTTGTCTGGGTGTTTTGGAGTTTTTCCCATTATTAGGGAGGGATTTTGGGGGGATTTGGGATGGATTTGGGGATGGATTTTGGGACGGATTTTGGATGGATTTTGGGGTGATTTTGGGTGGTTTGGGGTGGATTTGGGGTGGATTTTAGGGTGATTTGGGGAATCTGGATTGAGATTTTGAGGGGATTTTTTGGTGGTTTTGGGATGGATTTTGGGGTGGATTGGGGATGGATTTTGGGTGAATTTGGGGTGGATTTGGGATGGATTTCGGGTGGATTTTGGGGAATCTGGATGAGATTTTGAGGGGATTTTTTGGTGGTTTTGGATGGATTTTGGGGTGGATTGGGGATGGATTTTGGGTGAATTTGGGGTGGATTTGGGATGGATTTCGGGTGGATTTTGGGGAATCTGGATTGAGATTTTGAGGGGATTTGGGGATGAATTTTGGGTTATTTTGGGTGATTTGGGATGGATTTTGGGGGGATTTTGGGGTGGATTTGGGATGGATTTTGAGGGAATCTGGATGAGATTTTGGGGTGGATTGGGATGGATTTGGGGGGATTTTGGGGTAAATTTGAGGTGGATTTGGGGTGACTTGCGGTGTTTTGGGATGGATTTTGGGATGAATTTTGGGGAATTTGGGATGATCTGGGGTATTGGGATGGATTTTGGGATGGATTTGGGATGGATTTGGGGGAATTCAGGATGAATTGGGGAGATTTTGCGCTGGATTTTAGAGGATTTTGGGAGGGATTTGGGTAAATGTGGGAATTTTGGGTGAGTTTGGGGATGAATTTTGGGGTGATTTTGTGATGGATTTTCAGATGGATTTGGGGGGATTTTGGGATGGATTTGGGGTGGATTTGAAGATGGATTTTGGGTGATTTGGGGATGGATTTTTTGGGGTGAATTCAGGGAACTTTGGGGTTGGATTTTGGGTGAATTTTGGGGGATTTGGATGGTTTGGGGGTGAATTTCGAGGGGATTTGGGGTGATTTGGGGTGGATTTGGGGTGGATTTTGGGGGATTTTTGGGATGGCTTTGGGGTGCTTTGGGGATGGATTGGGTGAATTTTGGGTGATTTGGGGATGGATTTTGGGTGAATTTCAGGTGTTTTGGGGCGATTTTGGGGCAATTTCAAGGTACTTTTGAGACAGATTTTGGGTGGATTTGGGTGGATTTTGGGGATGAATTTGGGGTGATTTTGGGTGAATTTGGGGATGGATTTGGGGTGGATTTGGGGTGGATTTTGGGATGAATTTGGGGTGATTTTGGGTGAATTTGGGGATGGATTTGGGGTGGATTTGGGGTGGATTTTGGGGATGAATTTGGGTGGATTTGGGGGATTTTGGGTGAATTTGGGGATGGATTTGGGGTGGATTTGGGGGGATTTTGGGTGAATTTGGGTGGATTTGGGTGGATTTGGGGACATTTTGAGGTGATTTGAGATGGATTTTAGGGTGAATTTGGGTGATTTGGGAATGGATTTAGAGATGGATTTTGGGGAATTTGGGGGGATTTGGGGAGATTTTGGGGTGGATTTGGGGATGAATTTTGGGGTGGATTTTGGGATGGATTTTGGGGTGATTTTGGGGTGATTCCTGGTTGGATTTTGGGGTGGATTTGGGGCTGGATTTGGGCTGATTTCGGGGTGTCCTTGGGGGTATTTTGGGGTGATTCTGGCTGATTTTGGGGTTCCTTTGCAGGTTTTACATCTTTGAGTGCAGCGTCTGCCGGGGCGGGCCGAGAGCGTCGGAAGGCTGCCCCTGCGCTGGTGAGGGGGCACCAAAAACACCCAAAAACACCCCAAAAACACCCCCAAAAACACCCCAAAAACACCCCAAAAATACCCAAAAATACCCTAAAAATACCCCCCAAATACCCCCAAAAAATCCCAAAATTACCCCAAAAATATCCCAAAATACCCCAAAATACCCCCAAAATACCCCCAAAAATCCCAAAATTACCCCCAAAATACCCCCCAAAAATCCCAAAATTACCCCAAAAATATACCAAAAATACCCCAAAATACCCCAAAAATACCCTAAAAATACCCCCAAAATACCCCCAAAAATCCCAAAATTACCCAAAATTACCCCAAAAATATCCCAAAAATACCCCAAAAATACCCCAAAATACCCCCAAAATCCCAAAATTACCCCAAAAATTACCCAAAACATATCCAAAAATACCCAAAAAATACCCCAAAACCACCCCCAAATACCCCAAAAATACCCCAAACCAACCCCAAACCAAGCAAAACCACCCAGAACACCCCAAAAGCACCCAAAATACCCCAAAACCACCCAGAAACACCCCAAAAAATGCCCCAAATGTACCCACCCCCCCCAAACGAATCCCCCCCTTTTTTTGGTTTTTTTCCCCCCAGTTTTTCTTTTTTTTTTTTTTAATTTCTCCATTTTTTCCCCATTCCCCTGGGGTTTTTTTCCTATTTTTTTCCCAATTTTCCCCATTTCTGTAAATTTCCCCATTTCCTGTGTTTTTTCCCCCAATCCAGTCTGGCCGTGCCTCACCCCAAACCCTCCATTCCTGCCCCATTTTTCCATTTTCCCCCTTTTTTTCCCCATTTTTTCCCCAATTTTCCCCCCAATTTTCCCCCCTTTTTTCCCCCCTTTTTTCCCCCCTTTTTTCCCCCATTTTCCCCGTTTTTCCCCATTTTGTGAATTTTCCCGTTTTCCCCGTTTTTTGCCCCAATCCAGGGTCACCATACCTCATCCCAACTCTCCTTTTTTCCCATTTTTCCCCATTTTCTCCCATTTTTACCTGTTTTTTTCCCCCCATTTTCCCCATATTTCCCCGTTTTTCCCCATTTTGGAATTTTCCCATTTCCCATTTTTTGCCCCAATCCAGGGTGGATGTGGTGCACCCCAAACCCTCCATTCCTGCCCCATTTCCCCCATTTTCCCCCCATTTTTCCCCAATTTTTCCCCCATTTTCCCCCTTTTTTCCCCCATTTTCCCCCATTTTCCCCATTTTTGTGAATTTTCCCGTTTTCCCCATTTTTCGCCCAAATCCAGGGTCACCATACTCCTCCCAAACCCTCCATTTTTCCCCATTTTCTCCAATTTTCCCCTGTTTTTTCCCCCATTTTCCCCGTTTTCCCCCCTTTTTCCCATTTTCCCCATTTTTGTAAATTTTCCCATTTTCCCATTTTTGCCCCAATCCAGGGAGGCCTTGCCTCACCCCAAACCCTCCATTCCTGCCCAGTTTTCCCCCATTTTTCCCCGTTTTTCCCCATTTTTCCCCCTGTTTCCCCTTTTTGTGAATTTTCCCGTTTTCCCCGTTTTTTGCCCCAATCCAGGGTCACCATACCTCATCCCAAACCCTCCTTTTTTCCCCATTTTTCCCCATTTTCTCCCATTTTTACCTGGTTTTTTTTTCCCCATTTTCCCCCATTTCCCCCCATTTTCCCCATTTTCCCCCATTTTTCCCCATTTTTGGAAATTTTCCCATTTTCCCCATTTTTTGCCCCAATCCAGGGTGGATGTGGTGCACCCCAAACCCTCCATTCCTGCCCCATTTTCCCCCCATTTCCCCCCCATTTTCCTCACTTT
Source organism: Agelaius phoeniceus (assembly GCF_051311805.1). NCBI lineage: Eukaryota > Metazoa > Chordata > Aves > Passeriformes > Icteridae > Agelaius > Agelaius phoeniceus. The sequence goes on along the minus strand of NC_135291.1, from coordinate 829,438 downwards.
TCCCCATTTTCCCCTCGTTTTTTTCCCATTTTCCCAGTTTTCCCCCATTTTTGTTAATTTTCCCATTTTCCCTGTTTTTTGCCCCAATCCAGGCTGGCTGTGCCTCACCCAAACCCTCCATTCCTCCCCCATTTTCCCCCATTTTCCACCATATTTTCCCCATTTTCCCCCATTTCCCCCAATTTTTCCCCATTTTCCCCCAATTTTCCCCAATTTTCCCCCATTTCCCCCCATTTCCCCCCATTTTCCCCCCATTTTCCCCATTTTTGTGAATTTTCCATTTTCCCTGTTTTTCACCCCAATCCAGGGTCACCATACCTCATCCCAAACCCTCCTTTTTTCCCCATTTTTCCCCATTTTCTCCCATTTTTACCTGTTTTTTTTTCCCCATTTTCCCCCATTTCCCCCCATTTTCCAATTTTCCCCCATTTTTCCCCATTTTGTGAATTTTCCCATTTTCCCCATTTTTTGCCCCAATCCAGGCTGGCCATGCCTCACCCAAGCCCTCCATTCCTGCCCATTTTCCCCCGTTTTCCCCCATTTTCCCCCATTTTTCCTCCATTTTTCCCCGTTTTTCCCCGTTTTCCCCATTTTTGTAAATTTTCCCATTTTCCCAATTTTTGCCCAATCCAGGGTGGACGTGGTGCACCCCAAACCCTCCATTCCTGCCCCATTTTCCCCCATTTCCCCCCCATTTTCCCTCATTTTTCCCCCATTTTCCCCCCGTTTTCCCCATTTTTGTGAATTTTCCCATTTTCCCCGTTTTTCACCCCAATCCAGGCTGGCTGTGCCTCACCCCAAACCCTCATTCCTGCCCCATTTTTCCCCCATTTTCTCCATTTTTCCCCATTTTTCCCCATTTTCCCCCATTTCCCCTCATTTCCCCCCATTTTCCCCCATTTTCCCCCCATTTTCCCCATTTTTGTGAATTTTCCCGTTTTCCCCGTTTTTCGCCCCAATCCAGGGTCACCATACCTCATCCCAAACCCTCCATTTTTCCCATTTTCCCCTGTTCTTTCCCCCCATTTTCCCCCATTTTTGTGAATTTTCCCGTTTTCCCCATTTTTCGCCCCAATCCAGGTCACCATACCTCATCCTAAACTCTCCTTTTTTCCCCATTTTTCCCCATTTTCTCCCATTTTTACCTGTTTTTTTCCCCCCATTTTCCCCATATTTCCCCGTTTTTCCCATTTTTGTAAATTTTCCCATTTTCCCCATTTTTTGCCCCAATCCAGGGTGGACGTGGTGCACCCCAAACCCTCCATTCCTCCCCCATCTTCCCCTCATTTTCCCCCCATTTTCCCCATTTCCCCCCATTTTTCCCCCATTTTTTCCCCGTTTTCCCCATTTTTGTTCATTTTCCCATTTTCCCCATTTTTGTGAATTTTCCCGTTTTTCCCCATTTTGTGATTTTCCCGTTTTCCCCGTTTTTCGCCCCAATCCAGGGTCACCATACCTCACCCCAAACCCTCCTTTTTCCCCATTTTTCCCCATTTTCCCCAATTTTCCCCCATTTTCCCCATTTTCCCCATTTTTGTGAATTTTCCCGTTTCCCCGTTTTTTGCCCCAATCCAGGGTCACCATACCTCATCCCAAACCCTCCATTTTTCCCCATTTTCCCCCATTTTCCCCCATTTTTTCCCCATTTTCCCCCATTTTCCCCCAATTTTCCCCCCAATTTTTCCCCCAATTTTTCCCCCCTTTTTTCCCCATTTTCCCCCATTTTCCCCATTTTGTGAATTTTCCCATTTTCCCCATTTTTCGCCCCAATCCAGGGTCACCATACCTCATCCCAAACCCTCCATTTTCGCCCATTTTCTCCAATTTTCCCCTGTTTTTTCCCCCCATTTTCCCCCAATTTTTCCCATTTTTCCCCCATTTTCCCCCATTTTTCCCATTTTTGTCAATTTTCCCGTTTTCCCCGTTTTTCTCCCAATCAGGGTGGACGTTGCCCACCTCCTCCTGTACCACCTCAGCGTCTGCTGCAAGAGGAAATATTTCGACCTGGAGCGGGAGATCCTGCCTTCGCCAACTCCAACTGGGACGCGCTCAGACTTGGCAGGTGGGCACGAATTGGGGGGAAAAAACGGGATTTTGGGAAAAAATGGGGAAAATTGCGATTTTGGGGGAAAAATTGGGATTTTTTTGGGGGAAAAATGGGGATTTTTTGGGAAAAAATTGGGATTTTGGGAGAAAAATCGGATTCTGCCCTTGGCCAACTCCAACTGGACGCGCTCAGGCTCGGCCAGGTGGGCACAAAATGGGGTGAAAAAACGGGATTTTGGAAAATGGGAAAAAATTGGGAAAAATTTGGGATTTTTGGGGGAAAAATTGGGATTTTTGGGGGGAAAAATCGGATTCTGCCCTTGGCCAACCCCAACTGGATGGCTGAAAATGGGGCAAAAAACGGCGAGTTTGGGAAAAATGGAGAAAAATGGGGGAGAAAATCGCGATTTTTGGGGGAAAATTGGGATTTTTTGGGGGAAGAATCGGATTCTGCTCTTGGCCAACTCCAACTGGGACGCGCTCAGGCTCGGCCAGGTGGGGCTGAAAATGGGGTGAAAAACCGGGATTTTGGGGAAAATAGGGAAAAAATTGCGATTTTGGGGAAAAATTGGGATTTTTTGGGGAAAAATTAGGATTTTTGGGAGAAAAATTGGGATTTTTTGGGGGAAAAATCGGATTCTGCCCTTGGCCAACTCCAACTGGGATGGGTGAAATGGGGCAAAAAACGGCGAGTTTGGGAAAAATGGGAAAATGGGAAAAAATTGGGGGGAAAATTGGGATTTTTGGAAAAATTAGGATTTTTGGAAAAAATTGGGATTTTTGGGGTAAAATCGGATCCTGCCCTTCGCCAACCCCAACTGGACGCGCTCAGACTCGGCAGGTGGGCACGAATTGGGGGGAAAAAACCGGGATTTTGGGAAAAATGGGAAAAAATTGGAAAAATTTGGATTTTTGGGGGAAAAATTGGGATTTTTTGGGGAAAATTGGGATTTTTTGGGGTAAAATCTGATTCTGCCCTTCGCCAACTCCAACTGGGACGCGCTCAGGCTCAGCCAGGTGGGCACGAATTGGGGTGAAAAAACGGGAATTTGGGAAAAATGGGGAAAATTGAGGAAAAATTTGGGATTTTTGGGAAAAAATTGGATTTTTTTTTGGGGAAAATTGGGATTTTTTGGGGTAAAATCGGATCCTGCCCTTCGCCAACTCCAACTGGACGCGCTCAGACTTGGGCAGGTGGGCACGAATTGGGGGGAAAAAACGGGATTTTGGGAAAAAATGGGGAAAAATTGCGATTTTGGGGAAAAATTGGATTTTTTTGGGAAAAAATAGGATTTTTGGAGAAAAATTGGGATTTTTTGGGGAAAAATCGGATTCTGCCCTTGGCCAACCCCAACTGGGACTCGCTGCGCCTTGGGCAGGTGGGGCCAAAATGGGGTGAAAAACCAGGATTTGGGAAAAATGGGGAAAATTGAGGAAAAATTTGGGATTTTTGGGAAAAAATTGGGATTTTTTGGGTAAAATTGGGTTTTTGGGGTAAAATCAGATTCTGCCCTTCGCCAACTCCAACTGGGATGCGCTCAGGCTTGGGCAGGTGGCACAAAATGGGGTGAAAAACCGGGATTTTGGGAAAAATGGGGAAAAATTGCGATTTTGGGAAAAAATTGGATTTTTTGGGAAAAAATGGGATTTTTTGGGAAAAAATTGGGATTTTTTGGAGAAAAATCGGATTCTGCTCTTGGCCAACTCCAACTGGGACGCGCTGAGACTCAGCCAGGTGGGCACAAAATGGGGCGAAAAAACGGGATTTTGGGAAAAATGGCAAAAATTGCGATTTTGGGGGAAAAATTGGGATTTTTGGGGGAAAATCGGATTCTGCTCTTGGCCAACCCCAACTGGGACGCGCGCTGAGACTCGGCCAGGTGGGGCTGAAATGGGGCAAAAAACCGGGATTTTGGAAAAATGGGAAAAAAATTGCAATTTTGGGGAAAATTGGGATTTTTGGGAGGAAAAATGGGATTTTTTGGGGGGGAAAAATTGGGATTTTTTGGGGGGAAAAATCTGATTCTGCCCTTGGCCAACTGCAACTGGGATGGGTGAAAATGGGGCAAAAAACGGCGAGTTTGGGAAAAATGGGAAAATGGGAAAAAATGGGGGAAAAAATAGCGATTTTGGGGGAAAATTGGGATTTTTTGGAGAAAAATTGGATTCTGCTCTATGGCCAACCCCAACTGGGACGCGCTCAGACTTGGCCAGGTGGGGCTGAAAATGGGGTGAAAAAATGGGATTTTGGGAAAAATGGAAATGGAAAAATTGGGGGAAAATGGGGATTGGGGTTGGGGAGAAAGGAAAAAAATTGGGGAAAAAAATCTGAGTTTTTGGGCAAAAATTGCAATTTTTTTGGGGGAAAATGTGATTTTAAAAAAAATCGCGATTTTTGTCAGAAAAATTCCGATTTTGGGGAAAAAAGTGGTGATTTTTTTTTGGGGAAGAATCTGAATTTTTGGAGAAAGAATGGTGGGTTTGGAGGGGAAATCCAATTTTTGGGGAAAAATCAGGATTTTTGGGGAAAAACTTTGATTTTTTGGGGGGAAAAAGCAGCAGGAAAATGGGGGAAAACCACGGGATTTTGGAAAAATGGGGATGGGGGGAAAGGAAAAAATTGGGGGAAAAAATTGAATTTTTTGGGAAAAATTGGGATTTTTGGGGAAAAAATTTGATTTTTTTGGGAAAAAGTGTGGTTTTGGGGAAAGAATCGCGATTTTTGAGGGGGAATCCAATTTTTGGGGCCAAAAATCTGATCTTGTGAGAAAAAAATTGTGATTTTTTTCAGGAAAAGAATCTGAGTTTTTGGGAGAAAAAAATTTAATTTTGGGGGAAAAAGTTGCGATTTTGGAGGACAAAAATTGATTTTTTTGGGGGGAAACATCTGAATTTTGGGGGGAAATTGCTCTTTTTTGGAGAAAAAAAAATTTGCAACTTTTAAGGGGGGAACCTCCTTGTGGGAAAAAATTCCCATTTTGGGGGAAAATGTGATTTTGGGAAAATTTCTGATTTTGGGAGAAAAACCGAATTTTGCAGAAAAAATTCTGATTTTTGTGGGAGAAAAAAAGGCAATTTTGGGGAGGGGGAAATTGCTGATTTCTGGGGAAAATTTGTGATTTTGGGGGAAAAAAAGCTTATTTTGGAGGGAAAAAAATCTCAATTTGAGGGGGAAAATTTGCTGGTTTTTGGGGGAAAATTCTCGATTTTTGAGGGCAAAAATTGCTTTGGGGGAAAATTTGCGAGTTTTGGGAAAAATTCTGATTTTGGGGGGGAAAAATTCGGGGTTTGGAACCCCAAAAATGGGATTTTGACCCAAAAATGGGGATTTGACACCTGAAATTGGATTTGACTCCAAAAATGGGGATTTGGGTCCAAAAATTGGATTTTGGACCAAACAAAAGGGAATTTCTACTCAAAATATTTGGGTTTGTTCCCAGAATTTGGATTTGGACCCCAAAATTTGGGATTTGGGTACGAAAATTGGGACTGCACCCTAAAATTTGGGGGTTAGGCCCAAAAAATGGGAATTTGCCCCCAAAAATTGGAATTTGGACCCAAAAAAGAGAATTTCTACTCCAAATATTTGCGTTTGGACCCCAAAATTTGGGATTTCGACCCCAAAAATGGGGATTTGGCTACAAAAAAATTGGGATTTTGGACCGAAAAAAAAAAATTGGAATTTCCACGGAAAATATTTGGGTTCGTTCCCAGAATTTCGGGATTTGGGTCCCAAAATTTGAGATTTGGATCCCAGAGTTTGGGGTTTGATCCCAGAATTTGGGGTTTGGATCCCAGAATTCGGGGATTTGGCCCCGATTTTGGGTTTTTCCCCCAATTTGGGTTTTTTCCCCCCAATTTTGGTTTTTTTCCCCCCGATTTTGGGGTTTTTTTTCCCCCGATTTTGGGTTTTTTCCCCAATTTTGGGTTTTTCCCCCCAATTTTGGGATTTTCCCCCCGATTTTGGGGTTTTTCCCCCCGATTTTGGGGTTTTCCCCCGATTTGGGTTTTTTCCCCCCCGATTTTGGGTTTTTGCCCGATTTTGTTGTTTTGCCCTAAATCCGGGTTTCTGTCCCCAATCCCGCCCAGCTCTCGGCCACGCGCGCTCGCAGCGCTACGGGCGCCTCCTGGGGGCGCTCAGCACCCACAAGGACAGGTCAGGATGGGGAGCCCCAAAACAGCCAAAAATACCCCAAAATACCCCAAAATCCCACCCAAAAAACCCCAAAAATCCACCCCAAAAAACCGCAAAATCCCACCCAAAAAACCCACCCCAAAAAAAAACCAAAAATCCACCCCGAAAAACCCCAAAAAACCGAAAATCCCACCCAAAAAAGCCCGAAAAACCCAAAATCCACCTCAAAAACCCCACCCAAAATCCCACCCCCAAAAAATCCAAAATCCTAACCCAAAACACCCAAAAAACCGAAAATCCCACCCCAAAATCCCACCCCAAAAGAGCCCAAAACCCACCCCAAAAAAACCCAAAATCCCACCCAAAATCGCACCCCAGAAAACCCAAAATCCAGCCCAAAATACCCCAAAAAACCCAAAACCCACCCCAAAAAACCAAAAACCCAAAATCCCACCCAAAATCCCACCCAAAAAACCCGAAAATCCACCCCAAAAGACCCCAAAAACCCAAAATCCCACCCATAAAACCCAAAAAACCGAAAATTTCCCACCCAAAATCCCACCCCAAAACCCCAAAATCCACCCCAAAACACCCAAAAAACCCCAAAACTCAACCCCAAAAAACCCAAAAATCCCACCCCAAAACATCAGAAAAACCCCAAAATCCCATCCGAAAGACCCCAAAAACCCAAAATCTCACCCCAAAAGAGCCCAAAAAACCCCAAAATCCCACCCCAGAAAACCCAAAAATCCACCCCAAAATACCCCAAAAAACCGCAAATCCCACCCAAAATCCCACCCAAAAAACCCAAAATCCCACCCCAAAATACCCCAAAAAAACCCAAAATCCCACCCCAGAAAACCCAAAATCCCAACCAAAAAGACCCCAAAATCCCACCCCAAAATACCCAAAACACCCAAAATCCACCCCAAAACCCCCAAAAAACCAAAAATCCCACCCCAAAAGAGCCCAAAAAAACCCAAAATCCTACCCAAAATCCCACCCAAAATCCACCCAAAAAACCCGAAAATCCCACCCCAAAAGACCCCAAAAACCCAAAATCCCACCCCATAAAACCCAAAAAACCGAAAATCCCACCCAAAATCCACCCCAAAACCCCAAAACCCCACCCTAAAACCCCCCAAAAAACCCAAAACTCAACCCCAAAAAACCGAAAATCCCACCCAAAATCCCACCCCAGAAACCCCAAAATCCATCCCAAAAGAGCCCGAAAACCCAAATCTCACCCCAAAAAACCGAAAATCCCACCCAAAAACCCCAGAAAACCCAATATCCCACCCCAAAAGATCCCAAAAACCCAAAATCTCACCCATAAAACCGAAATCCCACCCCAAAACCCCAAAATCCCACCCAAAATCCCACCCCAAAACACCCAAAAAAACCCAAAACCCAACCCCGAAACTGGCAGGGACCCCCAAAACCAGGGGGGGACCCCAAAAACGAGCAGGGACCCCAAAACCAGAGAAAACACCCCAAAAATCCCACCCCAAAAATCCCACCCCAAAAATCCCCTCAGACCCCCCAAAATCCCCTCAGGACCCCCCCAAATCCCCCAATCCCGATTTTTACCCCCCAAATCCCCCAGGACACCCCAAAATCTCCCAAATCCCCCCAATTCCCCAAATCCTCCCAAATTCCTCCAGGACCCCCTCAAATCCCCCCAATCCCCAGAAATCAACCCCAAAATCCCAAAACCCCAAAATCCCATTTCTGCCCCAACACCCCCAAAACCCCACAAAAATCCCCCGAAATCCCCACAAAATCCCACAAAATTCCCACAAAATCCCCCTAAAATTCCACAAAATCCCGAGTTTTTCCACCAAATCTCCCTAAAATCCCCCCAAATTCCCCCCAAATCCCCCAGGACCCCCCGAAATCCCGATTTTCCCCCAATCCCGATTTTTCCCCCAATCCCGATTTTTCCCCCCAATCCCGGTGTTTCCCCATAATCCCGATATTCCCCCAATCCCAATGTTCCCAAATCTGCATATTTTTCCCCCAAATCCCCATGATTTCCCCCAAATCCCGATTTTCCAATTCCCGCTGATTTTTCCCCCAAATCCCGATATTTTCCCCAATCCCGCTGAGATTTTCTCCCCAAATTCCGCTGATTTTCCCCTAATCCTGATTTCCCCCTCAATCCCGCTGATATTTTCCCCAATTCCCGCTGATTTTCCCCCAAATCCCCTTGATATTTTCCCCAATTCCGCTGATATTTTCCCCAATCCGATTTTCCCCAATCCCACTGATTTTCCCCCCAAATCCCGCTGATATTTTTGCCCAATTCCCGTTGATATTTTCCCCTAATCCCGATATTTTCCCCCCAAATCTCGCTGATATTTTCCCCAATCCCGCTGATATTTCCCCCCCCAATCCTGCTCCTGTTTTCGCCCAATTTCCGCTGATTTTCCCCAAATCCCGTTGATTTTGCCCCAATCCCACTGATTTTCCCCAATCCCGATTTTCCCCAATCCCGATATTCCCCAATCCCACTGATTTTCCCCAATCCCGATATTCCCCAAATCCACTGATTTTTCCCCAATCCCGCTGATTTCCCCAATCCCGATATTCCCCAAATCCCACTGATTTTTCCCCAATCCCGCTGATTTTCCCCCCTCAATCCCTCTGATATTTTTGCCCATTTCCTGCTGTTTTTCCCCAATCCCGTTGCTATTTTCCCCAATCCCCGCAGTTTTTCCCCAATCCTGCAGTTTTTCCCCAATTCCCGCTGCAGTTTTTGCCAATCCCGTTGATATTTTCCCCAATCCCTGCAGTTTTTCCCCAATCCCACTGATATTTTTTCCCCAATCCCGTTGATATTTTCCCCAATCCCGTTGATATTTTCCCCAATCCCACTGATATTTTTTCCCCAATCCCGTTGATATTTTCCCCAATCCGTTGATATTTTTTCCCCAATCCCGTTGATATTTTCCCAATTCCCGCTGCAGTTTTTCCCAATTCCCGCTGATATTTTCCCCAATCCCGTTGCTGTTTTTCCCCAATCCCGTTGCTATTTTTCCTCCCCTCAGTCCCGCTGCTGTTTTTTCCCCAATCCCGTTGATATTTTCCCCAATCCCGCTGCAATTTTCCCCAATCCCGTTGCTATTTTCCCCAATCCCGCAGTTTTTCCCCAATCCCGCTGATATTTTCCCCAATCCCGTTGATATTTTTCCCCAATCCCCGCAGTTTTTCCCCATTCCCCGCTGTTTTTCCCAATTCCGCTGGTTTTTCCCCATTCCCGTTGCTATTTTTCCCCATTCCCGCTGCTGTTTTTGCCCAATCCCGCTGCAGTTTTTCCCAATTCCCGCTGGTTTTTGCCCAATCCCTCAGTTTTTCCCCAATCCCGCTGTTTTTCCCCATTCCCGCTGCAGTTTTTCCCCATTCCCGCTGCAGTTTTTCCCCAATCCCGCAGTTTTCCCCATTCCCGCTGCAGTTTTTCCCCATTCCCGCTGCAGTTTTTGCCCAAACCCCGCTGTTTTCGCCCCAGGTTCGTGTCGGGCCGGGAGATGAAGAAGCGCCGGGGCCTCTTCGGGCTGCACAGCCGCGCCCCGCCCCCACTGCCCCCCGCCCTCACCCAGCGGGCCCCGCCCGGCCCCGCCCCCGGCCCCGCCCCCAGGGACCGCCCCGAGCCGGCCCCGCCCACAGGGACCGACCCGAGCCCGGCCCCGCCCCCAGGGACCGCCCCGAGCCCGGCCCCGCCCCCAGGGACGGCCCAGACCCCGCCCCCAGCCCGCCCCAGGGACCGCCCCGAGCCAGGCCCCGCCCCCAGGGACTTACTCGGCCCCGCCCCAGGACCAGCCCGGCCCCGCCCCCAGAGACCGCCCCGCCCCCAGCCGGGGCGGGACCAGGTGAGGGGGGGGGGGAAGGTGGGGGGGGGAGATTTGGGGATTTTTGGGGGGAATTTTTGGGGAGATTTTGGGGATGTTGAGGGGATTTGGGGGGGTTTGAGGAATTTCTGGGGGGATTTTGGGATGTGGAGGGGATTTGGGGGGGTTTTGAGGAATTTGGGGGGATTTTGGGGATTTAGGGGCATTTTTAGGGGGATAGCTGGGGGATTTGGGGGGGTTAAAGGGGGATTTTAGGGGGGGATTTGGGGGGAATTTGGGGTTCGGGGGATTTTGGGGCATTTTGGGAGGGTTGGGGGGATTTGGGGGAATTTGGGGAGGATTTTGGGGGTCCTGGGGCGACTTATGAAGGATTTAAAGGGGAATTTTGGGGGGGATTTTGGGACAATTCCGGGCTGTTTTGGGGCTCCCCTCCCCCATTCCCATCGGGGGGGTCCCAAATTTTTTTGGGGTCCCCCCCAACCCCTCCCCTGCCCCTCCCCCGCAGCCTCTCGGAAGGGCGGGGCCAGGGCGGGGCCCGGCGGCGCCCCTCCCCCCGCGGCTCCCAGGTGAGACCCCAAAAAACCCCAAAAAACCCCAAAAAACCCAAACAATCCACCCCCAAAAATCCCCAAAATCCAAAAAGAAATCCCCAAAACCCCAAAAAAATCCCCTCAAAAATTAAAAAAAAAATCCCAAAAAAACCCCCAAAATGCCCCCCCAAAAAGCCCCAAAAAATCCCCCCAAAATCCCAAGAAAACCACCAAAAAACAAAAAAAATCCACCAAAAATTCACAAGAAAAACCCCAAAAAATCCCCCAAAAAAACCCAAAAAATCCCCGAAAAAAACAAACAAAAAACCCCAAAAACCCACATAAGCCCCTCAAAAATCCTAAAAAAATCCCCAAAAAACCCTCAAAAAAACCACCCCAAAAATTCCCAAAAACCAAAAAATCCCCCCAAAAAAACCACAAAAATCCCAAAAACTCCCAAATCCCCCCCAAACCCCGCCAAAAAAACCCGCAAAAAAGTCCCAAAAAAACCCCAAAAAATCCCCAAAAACCAAAAAAAAATCCAAAAAATCCCCAAAAAATCCCCAAAATTCCCAAAACCCTCAAAAGTCCCAAATCACCCCCAAAAATCCCCCAAAAAATCCTCAAAAAACCCTGAAAATCCCCCCAAACCCCGCCAAAAAAAACCCCAAAAAGTCCCCAAAAAACCCCAAAAAACCCCAAAAAACAAAAAAAAACCCCCAAAAATCCCAAAAACACCCCCAAAAATCCCCACCAAAAAATCTTCAAAAAACCCAAAATCCCAAAAATTTTAAAAACTCCAAAAAAAACCCTGAAAAATCCCCCAAAAAACCAAAAAAAAAAACCCCAAAAAATCCCAAAAAATCCCCAAAAACCCCAAAATTCCCCCAAAATCTGGGGGGGGAGTCCCAAACCCCCCCTGAATTTGGGTCCCCCCGTGCCAGGCCCCCCCGGCGGCTCCGGCGGCGTCAGGAGGAGCCGGGCCCGGGCAGTGCCCAGGTGGGGACGGGGGGGGTTTGGGAACATGGGGGGGTTTGGGGGATTTGGGGATTTGGGGGTGATTTGGGGATTTGGGAACCTGGGGGGGTTTGGGAACCTGGGGGGTTTTGGGGGATTTGGGAACTTGGGGGGATTTCGGAACTTGGGTGGGTTTGAGAACCGGGGGGGATTTGGGGGCATTTGGGGGGGTTTGGGGATTTTGGGGGGATTTGGGAACTTGGGGGAGATTTGGGGCATTTGGGGGATTTGGGAACATGGGGGGGTTGGGGGATTTGGGGGGATTTGGGAACCTGGGGGGATTTGGGAACTTGAGGCGGGATTTGGGAACTTTGGGAGGGATCTGGGGATTTGGGAACTTGGGGGGTTTGGGAACCGGGGGGGTTTGGGAACTTGGGGGGATTTGGGGGGATTTGGGATTTGGGAACTTGGGGGGATTTGGGAACTTGGGGGGGTTGGGGGATTTGGGGATTTTGGGGAATTTGGGGGGGATTTGGGGATTTTGGGGGATTTGGGAACTTGGGGGGATTTGGGAGATTTGGGGATTTTTGGGGGGATTTGGGGGATTTGGGGGGGGATTTGGGAATTTGGGGATTTTGGGGAATTTGGGGGGGATTTGGGAATTTGGGGATTTTTGGGGGGGTTTGGGGATTGGGGGATTTGGGAACCAGGGGGGGTTTGGGAACTTGGGGGGGGGATTTGGGAACATGGGGGGGGATTTGGGGGATTTGGGGGGATTCGGGGATTTTGGGGAATTTGGGAACTTGGAGGGGATTTGGGAACTTGGGGGGATTTGGGGATTTGGGGGGGATTTGAGAGCTTGGAGGGGGTTTGGAACCTGGGGGGGTTTGGGAACCTGGGGGGATTTGGGAACTTGGGGGGATTTGGGGGATTTGGGGATTTGGGAACTTGGGGGGATTTGGGAACTTGGGGGAGATTTGGGAACCTGGGGATTTGGGAACTTGGAGGGGATTTGGGGGATTGGGGGGATTTGGGGATTTGGGAACTTGAAGGGGATTTGGGGGATTTGGGAACCTGGAGGGATTTGGGGGGATTTGGGGATTTTGGGGAATTTGGAATTTGGGTGGGTTTGGGAACCAGGGGGGATTTGGGAACTTGGGGGATTTGGGGATTTGGGAATTTGGGGGGGATTTGGGAACCTGGGGGGGTTGGGGGATTTGGGAACCTGGGGGGATTTGGGGATTGGGGGGGATTTGGGGGATTTGGGGATTTGGGGATTTTTGGGGGATTTGGGAACTTGGGGGAGATTTGGGGGCATTTGGGGATTTGGGAACCTGGGGAAATTTGGGGGATTTGGGGGGGATTTGGGGATTTGGGAACTTGAAGGGGATTTGGGGGATTTGGGAACCTGGAGGGATTTGGGGATTTGGGGGGGATTTGGGAACTTGGGGGGATTTGGGAGCTTGGAGAGGATTTGGGAGCTTGGAGGGGATTTGGGGATTTGGGGATTTGGAGGAAATTCTGGGGATTTGGGGAATTTTGGGGGATTTGGGGATTTGGAGTAAATTCTGGGGATTTGGGGAATTTTGGGGGGCAATGGGGCGGTTTAAGGGGAATTTTGGGGGAAATTTGGGGCTTTTGGGGGTGCTCGGGGGCATTTTGGGGGGAATTTGGGGATTTTGGGGAGATTTGGGATTTGGGGGGAATATGGGGAAAATTTGGGGGATTTGGGGTTTTTGGGGGGGGATTTTTGGGTGGATTTTGGGTGGATTTGGGTTTTTTGGGTGGGTTTTGGGGTGGATTCTCATTGATTTGGGGTTTTTGGGGGTCTCTCCCCAGCCCCCCCATCCGGATGTTCGCCTCCTTCCACCCTCGCAGAGCCCAGGTGGGACTGGGGGGACTGGACAAACTGGGACAAACTGGGATAAACTGGGACCAAACTGGGAGGGACTGGGATCAAACTGGGAGGGACTGGGATCAAACTGGGATCAAACTGGGACAAACTGAGACAGGCTGGGATCAAACTGGGACAAACTGGGAGGGACTGGGATCAAACCGGGATCAAACTGGGATCAAACTGGGACAGACTGGGAGGGACTGGACAAACTGGGATCAAACTGGGAGGGACTGGGAGGGTCTGGGATCAAACTGGGAGGGACTGGGATCAAACTGGGACAAACTGGGATCAAACTGGGGGGGACTGGACAGACTGGGACAGACTGGGATCAAACCGGGACCAAACTGGGAGGGACTGGGAGGGACTGGGATCAAACTGGGACCAAACTGGGCTCAAACTGGGAGGGACTGGGCTCAAACTGGGAGGGACTGGGATCAAACTGGGAGGGACTGGGATCAAACTGGGAGGGACTGGGAGGGACTGGGATCAAACTGGGAGGGACTGGGACAAACTGGGATCAAACTGGGACAGACTGGGAGGGACTGGGATCAAACCGGGATCAAACCGGGATCAAACTGGGAGGGACTGGGATCAAACAGGGTGGGACTGGGACAAAGTGGATCAAACTGGGATCAAACTGGGACAGACTGGGAGGGACTGGGATCAAACTGGGAGGCACTGGGAGGGGCCCACACTGGGCCCAACTGCTCTGTACTGGTCCATACTGGTTTATACTGGTCCTTACTGGTTTGTACTGGTTTATTCTGGTCCATACTGGTCCTTACTGGTCTCTCCCTCCCCCAGCTCTCCCAGGCCGGACCCGGAGCCCGAGGCCCCGCCCCCCTCGCAGGCCCCGCCCCCTGGCCAAGCCCCGCCCCCCCGTGTCCTGGCGCGCCGGGTGACGCTGGACGGGACCGTTCAGTACCTGCTGGAGTGGGGGGGCGGGGCCGGGCTCTGACCACGCCCCCAATCCCACAGGACCCCGCCCCAAACATTTTGGGGGTCAGGTCCCAAAAACCCTGAAATTTTGGGTGGAAAATCTTAATTTTTGGCACTTTAGGGGAGATGTAAAGGACAAATAGGGGAGGGGCGTGACCCGCGTGGGGCGGGGCCACCTCTGACCACGCCCCAAATTTTTGGGACACGCCCCTTCCAGAAATTGGGGATCCCAGCCAAAACCCCCAAAATTTTGGGTGGAAAATCTTCATTTTTGGCACTTTAGGGGAGATTTAAAGTGGAGGTCGGGGCGTGGCCTCCTCTGACCACGCCTCGATTTTTAGGGACCCCACCCCCAAATAATTTTGGGATACCAGCCCAAAAACCCCAACATTTTGGGTGTAAAATCCTAATTTTTGGCACTTTAGGGCAGATTTAATGGGAGAGAAAGAGAAGGGGCGGGACCTGCAGGGGGCGTGGCCACCTCTGACCACGCCCCCAAATTTTGGGGATATTTCCCAAAATTTTTGGGGCCCCAGTCCCAAAAGCCCCTAAATTTTGGGTAGAAAATCTTTATTTTTGTCACTTTAGCAGAGATTTAAGGGGGAAAAGGAAAGGGGCGTGGCATGGAGGGGGCGTGGTCAGCTCTGACCACGCCCCCGCTTTTAGGGACACACCCTCCAACTATTTTGGGGGTTCCAGCCCCTAAAATCCCCAAATTTGGGATAAAAATCTTATTTTTGTCACTTTAGAGAGAATTTAACAGGAAAAAAGAGGAGGGGCGTGGCCTTGAGGGGGCGTGGCCTCCTCTGACCACACCCCCAAACTTTAGGGACCCCCTCCAAATAATTTCAGGGTCCCAGCCCCAAAACCCCAAAATTTTGGGTGGAAAATCTTTATTTTGTCACTTAGAGATTATTTAAAGGGATTAAAAGGGGGCGTGGCTAGAGGGCCTAGAGGGGCGTGGCTTCCTCTAACCACGCCCACAATTTTTAAGGGGAGACACCCCCCCCAAAATTTTGGGGTCCCCAAAACCAAAGACCCCCAAAATTTTGGGCTGAAATCTTCATTTTGGTCACTTTGGAGCAGCTGAGGAGGGGGCGGGGCCTCCTGTGGGGGCGTGGCCTTCTTAGGGCCCCTCCCCCAAATTTTTTTGGGGGACCCCTCCCCCACCCCCCAGCCCCTCCCCGACCCCAAAGCCCCAAATTTGGGGTGGAAATTTTGGATTTCCCCATTTCCGGGCGGATTTGGGGTGGGCGTGACCGGATGGGCGTGGCCTAACTGGGTGTGGTCGAGTGGGCGTGGTTTGTGGGCGTGGCTTCACCCCCTCCTCCAATAAACGGCTCCAGCAGCGGCTCTGCGCCATTTTTTTGTGGGAGTTTTGGGACTTTTTGGGGGGATTTTGGGAGATTTTGGGGGATTTTTTTTTTAATATTTTTGGGAGATTTGGGGTTTTTTGGGGGGGGGTTCTGGGGGATTTTTGGTGGGGTTTTGGAGAAATTTTTGGATTTTTTGGGGGATTTTTGGGATTTTTTCGATGGCGTCGTTAGGGGATTTTTTGGGAGGTTTTGGGATTTTTTTTCGGGAGTTTTGGGGGATTTGGGGTTTTTTTCAGGGGGAATTTGGGGGGATTTTCGAGAGGTTTAGGGAGGATTTTGGGAGGATTTTTTGGGGGGGATCGTTGGCGAATTTTGGGTTTTGTTGGGGGGTGGTTTTGGGGTTTTTTTTTGGGCTGTTTTTGGGGTGTCTCGGGGGGGATTTGGGGTGGTTTTGGGGCAGTTTTTGGGGTGGTTTTGGGGCAGTTTTTGGGGTGGTTTTGGGCTGGTTTTGGGGTGGTTTTGGGTGTCTCATGGGGAGGATTTGGGGCTGGTTTTGGGGCGCTTTTTGGGGTGTCTCATGGGGATTTTGGGCCGTTTTTTGGCTGGTTTTGGGTTGGTTTTTGGGGTGGTTTTTGGGGTGGTTTTGGGTGCCTCGGGGGGGATTTTGGGCTGTTTTTGGGGTGGTTTTGGGTGTCTCAGGGGGGGATTTGGGGCTGGTTTTGGGGCGGTTTTTGGGGTGTCTCATGGGGGAATTTTGG